>NC_136881.1:41833389-41980889 GCF_949152265.1 Phoxinus phoxinus
GTGAGTGTGAGAGTGAGTGTGAGAGTGAGTGTGAGAGTGAGTGTGAGTGTGAGAGTGAGAGTGAGAGTGAGAGTGAGAGTGAGTGAGTGAGAGTGAGAGTGAGTGTGAGAGTGAGTGTGAGTGTGAGAGTGAGAGAGTGTGAGAGTGAGAGTGAGTGTGAGAGAGTGAGTGTGAGAGTGAGTGTTAGAGTGTGAGAGTGAGTGTGAGAGTGAGAGTGAGTGTGAGAGTGAGAGTGAGTGTGAGTGTGAGAGTGAGTGTGAGAGTGAGTGTGAGAGTGAGTGTGAGAGTGAGAGTGAGTGTGAGAGTGAGAGTGAGTGTGAGAGTGAGTGTGAGAGTGAGTGTGAGAGTGAGTGTGAGTGCGTGCGTGCGTGCGTGCGTGCGTGCGTGCGTGTGTGCGTGCGTCAGGTGTGTGTGTGTCTGTCTGTGTCTCAGACCTTAATTTGACTGAAAACACACTCTTTTATAGCGCACAGGAAAGTACTTCTCTCTGAAACACACACACATGCTCTGGTCTAAATGACCGTGAGGCTCGTATTAATCTCAATCATCATCGGTGTTTCCCGCTAATGAACCTCCAGCGGGATCAGATATTATCACACACACACACACACACACACACACACAATCGCTCTATCTTGCGCAAATCTGTAATGGTAAACGTGGCTTGTGACTGATTTGATACGCTCTACATGCTACAGAATTACCACATTATCTGATGTTAGCATGCTAAGCTAATGATGCTAAGCTAAATTAACACCAATACATAAATTATTAACGTAGTAGGCTGCCCAATATTTGTGAATTTACTTTATTTACTGTGTGTGTGTGTGTGTGTGTGTGTGTGTGTGTAGGATATGACACACGGAGTCCTGGAGGAAAACCTGCTGTCGCTGCAGCTCACAGAGGGAATCCATTACTACCACTTCAACTGAAGACTGAGATCCAGATGTCAGACCGGCAAACGAGTGACGGACTAATGAAGCGACTGAATAATGTCGTAAGATCTAAGAATGCGAAACCCTTTTCTGTAAAGGTTTGACGGTAGAGGCTGGAAAACATCACTAGCTCAGTGTGAAACTGGAGAGGCTCATCAGGACCAACTTTACACTTTATTTTAAAACATTCAGATTCGTCAAGTCAACATTTAAATTTTTTTAATCACATGGCTAGCATAATATGACACAATGCTAATATGTTTCTAGCATGTTTTAACGTTGCTAGCATTATGCATTTTCTAGCAGATTGCTTACATGATTTGGGGTTGTAGGCTGGAAAACATCAATGGTTTCACACTGAGCTAATGGAGACGATGAAAAATCCCGGTAATCTGGGAACTGGTTCCTGCGCTCCTTCCCAGAGTTCCCGGCTTGAGAAACCTCTCACATCGCTCTCGCACCTCGACTCAAACACACACAGGTGTCTGTGTGCATTCCTGATGCCCCGCGTCACTGGACTCCTCCATCGTTCCCGAGCGGCGCCGCGCTCAGGGTGAATTATTTTCCTGCTCTCAATCAGGTCCTCTTGCCTGTCGAGTGAGCTGGACATTAGTGTGTGTTAAAGACATTATTAAAGATAGAAGGAAAGAGTGAGTTGCAAATAATGCAGATAAACAGGCAACGTGAAGACATGAACAAGTCTTGTTTCTTTTTATTTTAGTTAGTTGCCAAGGCAACTCTTTGATATCTGATATTTATATTTTATTAAATTCTATTTATATATTTTTTTACTACTGTTCCAGTATGATGCTGTTTTATTTAAAATCTCCCTGATATTAAATATGTATTTTTAGATTTTAGTGTGTGTGTGTGTGTGTGTGTGTGTGTGTGTGTGTGTTAGCTTATCACTTTCTGACAACAGCAAACCGTAATAATTGATGACAGTCTCTGACCGCTCTGGTGAGTTTTATCTGTTTTCCTCTCAACAGTCGTTCATTTTGCCTTGTGTGTGAGAGACACTGGAATGTGTGTGTTCCATTAGGACATTATCTGAGGTCAGCGGCCACGTTCCTGTGTGTGTGTGTGTGTGTGTGTGTGTGTGTGAGAGAGAGAGAGTGTGTGTGTGTGTATGTTTGTTTGAGAGGGTGTGTGTGTGTGTGTGTGTGTGTGTGTGTGTGTGTGTGTGTGTGTGTGTGTGTGTGTGTGTGTCAGTTAATGGAGTGTGTGTGTGTGTGTCAGTTAATGGAGTGTGTGTGTGTGTGTGTGTGTGTGTGTGTGTGTGTGTGTCAGTTAATGGAGTGTGTGTGTGTGTCAGTTAATGGTGTGTGTGTGTGTGTGTGTGTGTGTGTGTGTGTGTGTGTGTGTGTGTGTGTGTGTGTGTGTGTGTGTGTGTGTGTGTGTGTGTGTCAGTGTCAGTTAATGGAGTGTGTGTGTGTGTGTGTGTGTGTGTGTCAGTTAATGGAGTGTGTGTGTGTGTGTGTGTGTGTGTGTGTGTGTGTGTGTGTGTCAGTCAGGTAATGGAGCGTGCTGTAGGTGTGTGTGTGAGGGATCAGGACAGAGGTCATGGCCTGTAAATGTTTAGGATGGCGTGTAGGTGGAGGGTCAGAGCTCAGCACCAGTCATTACACATCTGATCTGTAACACACACACACACACACCATCCCATATAAACAGGGCTCATAAAATACTGAAACTCCTGAGATTATATTTCTACTGATTTAGTGCGATTTGTCTTACTTTATTCTTCCAAATTACCTTTAATTTTTTTAATATACTAATTTATATATTACTATGTTTTTGTTAATAATATTTAGTCACAATGTGTTAAAAAAAGATATAAGATTTGTTATACATAGCCTACAAACACACACACACACACACACGAGGCGCGTGCTGCGTAATAGCCGCGCGCGACTCAGCAGCATCTGATACCAGTGTTTATTGAGCCCAGAATAACCACAGCCTCCTCAAGACACGCGCATGAGTTACACACACACACACACACACCCGAACCTGCTGCTCTACCGAATGGCGAAGCGAATCTGTAAATGAGTATATCATACTTTGGAGCTTAATATTCATAGGGTTCGCCACTGCAAATACCATGAATGTCAGCAGACTATCCGATATCACTGTCAAATTCAATAAAGATAATGGGACTCAGAGGTGTCTTTAAGGTGCTTAAAATATGGTATTTGTTCGCTACTATGCTACTAACACTAAAATAGCTTAAAAAGTACAATTTTGAGGCTTAATCATAATACGTCTGGAATACTATGGGCGATTGTATCGTCGCGGCGCTCGTGCAGAAGGGGCGTGGCTCATGCATACGGGGCGTGGTTTAGAGGCGTGGCTTGTGTTTGTGGGCGGGGCGGAGTTCGAATGAGAGTGAAAGTTTCTGCTGGACTCTGTCAGTGTGTGTGGGCTTCAGACTCGCGATCATGAGCGCCTCAGTAACTCATCTCTGATGTCTGATCCGGATCCGGTCATGTAGTGTTGTAATGACCCAGAGCGGCGGTGACTGTGTTCTTCTACAGACTGAAGCAGATTCTTGGGTTTTTGAAGGATGTTTTTATTCATTCTTCTGTCAGCTCTAGTCCTGTGTGGATGTGCTCAATACTCCAGCGACCAGTGCAACTGGACAGGAAGGTGAGCCTTTACACTCGTGCAACGCTTTATAACTTTATAATGTTGTAATATAAGAAAGAAAAAAAATGTTGCAATAAAATGTTATCTTTATTTCTGTCCAGAGAGAGAAACTGCGTACAAAATAAATTGCTCCTTAAAAGCAAGTCTTATTTTGTCATGCATTTACGCGTGACTCGTTTAGTATTGCAACAATTTATTTCATTTTAGTCGACTTTATCTCTTTTGTTTTAGAAATGTGTGCAGGCAGAGCGTTTTTACATTTTAAAACTAGTAATATAACCGTTAAGACTTGTGTATAATATGTTTAAATGATGAAACTGTGAGATGTGATGGGGAAGGTCCGGACATGCCCTACACTGGACATGCGCGGACACGATCTGATTCGCGAATCATTCTTATAAACCAGAAACGATTCGGATTTTGTGCGTGAATTGTTACTTACTCGCTTGGATTATAACTTTGTTTGGGGTTAAAATTGTGGAGTGGTTAACATGTATGAATCATAAAATCGCATCTGATACAGAATCTACCCACCAGAGAATCTAAACGGCGGTGTTTGAACTATTTGAAAGTGTTCGCAGATTGTAAAAGATCCGTCCGAATGTATCGGTTCACCAGAATGAATCTGATCAGCGCTAAAATTATCAAGTTGTTGGCAGAGAGAAACTGTTCCATGCATTTATGCAATGTTAAAAACTAAAGTCTTTGTTTATTGTTTTACATAATTTATTTGTTTGTTTTGGTGACACCTTTTCTTTTTTCTTTTCTTTTTTCCTTTTTTTCCTTTTTTTTTCAAATAGTTTTTATTTATGGCTTTAAATGCGTTCAGAGACAGAGATTTCGGTGTCAACTTTTGAACTTTTGTATCTAGGCCGAGCAAAAATGGCAATTTATAATACTAGGAAACAACATTGAACGAAACAAAAGTTATAATTTAGAGGCAGCGTTTCTCAATTCAGTGAAATCTAGAATTGTTTTATCTTGTTTCTTTTTATTTGATTTGGTGCCATAAGGGGGCTTTAATATTAGTGATGACAACCTGCATTTTGCATTCATCTTAAGATAATTTAGCCTTTTCTGTTCTGATTCTTGTTTAACAGTGTGTTAATTGACTGGGCACTGTTTTAAAACTTGTAATTTATGATATTCAAATTCTCTCTCTCTCTCTCTCTCTCTCTCTCTCTCTCTCTCTCTCTCTCTCTCTCTCTCTCTCTCTCTCTCTCTCTCTCTCTCTCTCTCTCTCTCTCTCTCTCTCTCTCTCTCTCTCTGGTTTAGTAGCTGACTCGCACTTTTCCTTTCCTTTCAACTCCTTCATTTAACTCTTTGAATCAGACCGCGCGTGAATCTGGCCTCTATTATGCGCTCTGCGACTTAATGGGCTCCAGAAAATGATTTAATAACGTTAATTAAAAGCAAGCCAGATGAATTTCGGGGTCATGTGTGTGTGGGACTCTGCTCTTTTTCTCTGGAGGACATTTGGCGCTGATTCCTGTAGAAACCAAACCCCGTCAGTTTAATTATAATGCCAGTGTCATGAACCCCAGCTGTAGATGTGCAGTTACATCATTTACTCGCCCTCATGTTGATCCAAACCCTCCGTATTTGGTGGAAATACAGGAAAACCATTAATCTGTGTTTTAGAATCAGCCAATCGTTGTTTAGACACTTGCGTTTGGATAAACTCAATGGATGGGACATTGAATCCTGCTTTTTAAAGGTGTTTTTGAGGTCATAATCTTGCTGTTGACCAGGTGTAGAGTGTAAATCAATCTCCAAGCCTCCAGTCACTGAAAACACTGACACAAACACTGTAATCATCCCTATATATGCCGACCACAACCACTTGAAAGCGCTGTGGCGGGGAAAATGTAAAATGTCCCATCTGGATGACAGCTTGTGATATCTTTCATGTGCACATTACCCATCGTCTCCTACCATACGCTTTTTCAGAGACTTCAGGTTGACTTAAAATCCCACAGTTTCGACATCCGACCTCTCCTCGTGTTTCTGAAAGCTCTTGGGGATGAGGAGGAGGTCATGGGTGGACATGAATCCCAATTTGTCAAAGCCTGAGATTTAGTGTCATTTGACAAACGAGAAGCCAGACACAACGAAGGCCCTGTTTACTCCTGGTGTTAAGATGCGTACTGGTCGATCAGATCACAAGTAGACGAGATAAACACATTTACAGCTGGTGTTTTAATCCGTGTCTTTTGTCCACTTTCCGCCACTTCTGTCCTGATGTCTTCGAGGGGAGGGTGGACGGGTAAATGTGTATTTTTCAGATCGTTCTATCTAATGGATGAAATAAGCTCACGCAATTTACACACAGGGTTTGAACTTAACACGCGCCAAATGCGGGTAAAAGTCACCTGTGGCGAGTAATGCGGACAAATCATGAGCCAGTTTGGGTTTGTCAATTTTGTTACTTGCTACGTTTACTCACTTTGCTGGGAAGTTCCTGTAAGCCAAATCTGCGCAGGTTTAGCGCAAATACTCTCGAGTCATCATGATATATTAAATACAGCTTATTGTGCAGAATCTGCGCATATCTGGTTTACTTGAACACACACGTCACTACGTAAAAAATAACGGCGCACTTGTTCATTTGCATTGAAGCAATAGCGAAGATTAAAAAGCATTTGGTTAACAGAAAAGACTTCCAGCATCCTACATTATTTTGATGTTCTTTAGTGATGAGGATGAAAGAGGAAGGGAGGAGATGCTGAATGACAGGATTTAGTTTGAATAAGAAATGAATGTATGAAATCCAAATTGTATAATAATAAGCTGTGACGTATAGTTAATCTGGTTTATTTATCTAGACGGTCTTTTGTGGCTGTTTGAACACATTCGATCACATGAGTGTTTACACTACGAAAGCAATCCGGTTGCAATGTGTTTTCAACTCCCTCTGGACCTGGTCGAAAGTGGACAAGCTTAAAAAGTTTCAGACACAGTTTACACCTGTATTTAGTGTCGTCCACTTGTGATCCAATCGACCAAAAGCATCTGAACTCAATGGACCCTATCATACACCAAGCGTGACGCAAGTGTTTTACTAGTTTCAGCCCCACACAGTTATCAGTTTCACGTCCTGCGCCGCGTTGTTTAAATATCAAATGCCTGTGCGCCCATGGGCTGCTGGTCTGAAAACCAGGTGTGTGTTCAGGCGCAATGTTGGAGTGTTGATATTTTGAGGAACTGTAGACTGCGCCATTGACCAACAAGCGCAATATTTTTTTATTTATTTAAACAGTGTGTTAGTAATGTGCGTACACTCTGCTTATTACGTACGCTAGGGCTGTGCGAAATTGAAGAAAAATGCGATATGCGATAACTCCTTAAATAATGCGATATTCGATATGCGATACGATAATGCTTAAAGTGTGTAAAATAAACTTAAAGGTATAGCGGAGGATCTTTCCTAATTTTAGAAAAGACCCGCCCTCTCCAATTTTTTAAAAAATGCACATGCGCAACACTATTTGCTAACGCTTACATTAACTTTTACTAGCAGTGATTTTAAATGGAATTTTCCAAATAGCATGACAAACTTTACCTGTCGAGTAGAATCTTCGCGACTGCGGCATCAGTGGGAAGCCCAACCTGTGCTTTTAGCGCACGCCAGCGTGTGAACCATAGATATTATATAGAGACTAGATGCCCTATTGGCCGCTGGGCACTGAGAAATACGGCCGCCATCTTAAACCGGTCGTCCTCCTAGTTTCGTTGCTTAGCAGCAGTTAGATTCCAGAGCACTGTGGAGCATTTTCCTGTTCTAATAGGCGGACCAGCGCAAATAGGGCCCGGGATTACTTTTCACAAGTAAATTTTAACATTACCGTACGTTTGGTTGTATTTTGTGAATAGAATATTACCAGATAATTGAGAAGGAGCAAGGATCTTTGATATTACTGTACTGAAATCGTAGCCAGCTAACGTTAGCTAGGCTGTGTTTACTGCATCACTCGGCATGGAGAGGTTGGGTAAAGTAATAATTACAAGAGCTTCACGGTTATCAGATACAAGCATTCAACGGCCCTGTAGTATAAGCATATATAAATATAGGTTATTTGTGTTTGCGCACGTGATATCAGGAAGCAATGTAATAACGTTACCTGTGTAACGTTAATACACACATGATGGCGATGCACAAATCGAGTGTGTGTGTGTGTGTGAGAGAGAGAGAGAGAGAGAGAGAGAGAGAGAGAGTGTGTGTGTGTGTGTGTGTGCGTCACAAATCATTATTGTTTCTTCAACTTATTAAAATATCTTACTTTACTGCAACTATCTGTTTCTGCTTCTTTATCATATTTATAGTGTGTGATTTATAAAATACCTTATATCCTACATCACATATTTTGCTTTTGGACGTCTGGTCACTTTATATCTTATATCAGAATATTATATTACTGTTAAGCCTACTATGAATATTAAAATATGCCGAACCATGTGTCCTGTATCATAGCTACATGAATGACATTTGCAGAAAAAAACCCCGCGTGAAAATCAGTTCGGTCTTCAGTGAGGTATGATTAATTAAATGCGCTGACAGCTCATTGCTCCTGCCATACAGATTACACTGAGTGGAGCGGGTGACCGGTTTAAGATGGCGGCCCCACGGCTCGACCGCGCTAGTAGCGGTAGCGGTCGATAGGGCGTCTATCTATATGATGTCTATGGTGTGAACGGCCTTACGTAAACATATCACCAGAATGATTGACACTTAGGTGGACCAATAGTATAGGCTACCCACCCGGAAAAAGAAAATCCTCCGCTATACCTTTAAATTATCTTTAAAATATATTTAAAATGATATAACCTACATATGTTTCACATTCTTTTTATGACAAGAAAACATCCTTATAACTTCTGAAAGTGAACATCAGTGTTTTACTGTAGCATAAGAAGTGTTATTTTATCATCAGTGTAAACCACAGGTTATCCTACATTAGGGTTATTTAATAAAAGATACTGAATCATAAAATATAAAAATAAAACATTGCTTAGTTTTCACTGTATGAATTAAATATATCCTGATACTTATTAAAGCTAAAAAAACCTTTGTCTTTTGTTCATGACCCCATTTATTGCAAGCTGTTGCGATATGGATATTGCGATATATACATTTGCGATATTTCGATAAATTCGATATATTGCGCAGACTTAACGTACGCTTTAGACCATGCGGTTTGATCCTTAAAATAGGGCTCCAGGTGTAAACAGGGCCTAACATTGTAGAGGAACACAGAAGGGTTGGCGAGTGTTTAGTTAAGAAGCTGTAAACTGGTGTGTTGTGTGTCTGAGAAGCTGTAACTCTCGTGTTGTGTGTCTGAGAAGCTGTAAACTGGTGTGTTGTGTGTCTGAGAAGCTGTAAACTGGTGTGTTGTGTGTCTGAGAAGCTGTAAACTGGTGTGTTGTGTGTCTGAGAAGCTGTAAACTGGTGTGTTGTGTGTCTGAGAAGCTGTAAACTCTCGTGTTGTGTGTCTGAGAAGCTGTAAACTCTCGTGTTGTGTGTCTGAGAAGCTGTTAACTGGTGTGTTGTGTGTCTGAGAAGCTGTAAACTGGTGTGTTGTGTGTCTGAGAAGCTGTAAACTGGTGTGTTGTGTGTCTGAGAAGCTGTAAACTCTCGTGTTATGTGTCCTCAGCGGACTGACGCACGAGTCTCACGCGCGGGACGTGGAGCAGGTGTACCTGCGCTGTGCCGAAGGCTCTCTGGAGTGGCTCTATCCCACAGGAGCCGTGATCGTGAACCTGCGCCCCAACCTGCCGTCCTCCACACGCCTGCTCGTCTGCCTGAAGCCGCGGAGGGACTCGCGCGGGGCCGCGCTGTTCCTGGAGCGGGCCGGCGAGCTGCGGCCGCTGCTGTCGGAGGAAGAGCAGGCCGCCGGGGTCGTGCGCTGCTTCGGCCTCCAGGAGGGGGCGCTGTTCGTGGAGGCGTCGGCGCGCCGGGACATCAACCGCAGGGTCACCGCCTTCCAGTATCAGCTGATCCCCGCGCAGACGCCAGGAGACTGGCCCCACTCGCCGGCAGGTACAGCTCACACATCCGCACAATCTGGAGAACAACGGAAAAGGTTCTGCCGGGACATTATCCCTTAAAGGGATAGTTCACTTTGAAATAAAACTTTGGTATGTTTTAGCTTACCTGAAGTGCCTCCAAGATGTCGGTGTCTTTGTCTCCGCAATAGTTTCAATTTTGATATTTTTAGGTCAAACCATTCTTGTCTGTCAGTCATATAATGCAGGTCTATAGGCACTGTCTCCAAAAGCATGCAGAGAAAAGTAAGTGCACATTGATGGCCTAAGCTCGCGCGAACTCATCCGGGAGTGTTGAGTTTTCACTTCTTCCCAATTTGTAAGCCTTCTATCTTGACACACTACTCGCTTCATTGTTCAGGTCAATCAAAGGCATACGTTGAGCCGTACAGCCAATCACACGCGTTTCTGCTGAGTTTAAAAATGCAACGTCCAATCGAAGGCGGTTAGATTAGTTTCCGGGGAAGAAATCCGGTGTAAACAGATCAGATGGACGTGGTTGTGTAAAAGAGATAAAAACGATATAAATACTGTTCGTTTTATCACACAAACCGCTTGTTTCGTGTCTTAGGCCATCAATGTGCACTTACGATGGGGAATTGTTTAATTTGGACTTTTCTCTGCATGCTTTTGGAGACAGTGCCTATACACCTGCATTATATGACTGACAGACAAGAACGGTTTGACTTAAAAATATCAAAAATTGAAACTACTGCGGAGACAAAGACACCTACATCTTGGATGCACTTCAGGTAAGCTAAAACATACCAACATTTAATTTCAAAGTGAACTATCACTTTAAGTTACCAGACATTTGCTTTAATCCTAAAACACAACACGATGCAGTGTGTAATCCAAAATACTATATTCAGTATATATATATATAAAATGAAAAATGGAAAAGGTCCTGGTCATTTTCTGCCGGGGCATTATCCGTTAAAGGGATAGTTCACCCAAAAATGAAAATTAGCCCATAATTGACTCACCCTGAAGTCATCCTAGGTGTAGTCTCGCGTAGCCAGACCTTCAGACTGACGGCTGAAGGTCTGGAATTCATAGCAGCTTTCTTTGGCCAAGGCCCGCCCATAAGGCCGTTTGACCGACATGTCAAACAACCAATTACAGTTCGTTTCGTTCAGCGTCACGTTTCGGGGCGTGGAAATGTCCCCACAACAACAGACCGGCGTGCAACAAGTCAGTCAGCATAGAAAATCAAAGAAGGAGAAGAAAACAAGCAGTAAGTCATTGATCTGTTCGTGCACGTATAACAACAATGGCGTCTGCATTACCACAATATAACACAATACTGAATCGGCCAGCTGCGATGTCAGCGTCTGTTGTTTCATGTTTGCCCGCAAACGCGGCTGATATCCCCTTCGCAGTTAGGCACTTCACTTGATCTTCCATAATATAGATAGGAGGGGACACACAAATAGTAAAATTGGATCTGCTGGGAATCCTTCTAAATGCTGACAACGGGTCAGCCAGGCTTGGAAAATAGTACTCTTCCCAAATCCCGTCGGCAAACAGGCTAAAATATCTCTTTTTCTCTCCACTAAGTGCCTGAAACAAAACTCCTGCACATCTCTTAAAGAGTCTATGCCGTGAACCTCGCATACTTTTGAGAATCCTACTGTACGTTTAGCTGATCTTGATAAAAGCTCATTGTCACTCATGTAAACACAACAGTTGTTCTTCCGCAATCACACGTCTGCGCTTTGTTTCCCGGCGGAGCGAAAATAAACGCGACACTCGCACCCCCCGGAAATCCGATAAAATTCAACCAATCAGATGACGACTTCGACATTGCTGAAGTGTTTCCAGTTAAGTGTACCATATGCATCAGACGTTTAGCCATTGTTCCGTGGGCGTGACGTCTGAGGCTGAGACTATCCTAGGTGTACATGATATTCTCCTTTCAGACGAAAACAATCTGAGTTTTATTTAAAAAATGTCCTGGCTCTTCCAAGCTTTAGAATGGCGTTCTAATGACAATGATTAATTGTATAATATCATATATAATATAATAATAAAAAATGACAAATAGCTTGTTATAACAATAAAAACACTGGATTTTGCACATATTTGTAACTAGTTAGGATGCAAATTAATATTTGGATCAGAGTTTGCACTGATTCATAGATTGAAACATAAGAACTGAATCTATATTTGCATTTTTTGTGAGGTGCTTTTGTATTCATGATGCAAAGAACAGCTACGTAATTAGTGTACTTAGTTCTGTGATCTTGATATTTCAAAAATATACTAGTGAGAGAGTGAGAGAGAGAGAGTGAGAGAGAGAGAGTTGGCGGTCGAATAACAACACTGTCAAATGGCCGTGATTCACATGAAAGACTGGTTTAGAGAGGTGGTAAAATGAGCCTGTAAAACCTGAAGCCCACAGACAGACCCATCGCCCCCCCGACGCCCCATGTTCAGCCGGACAGAAGATAATAAACAGTGTAATCCAGAGGTGTGTGGGGTCAAGCAGCCTGTAGTGCTGTCAATCACTGTCCACTCGCATCAAAGCTGCTGTGCAGGAGCGAGGAGCGCAGTGCTTTCAAGAGGGACTTATAATAATATCATTCCGTTCACACACAGCTGTCTGTAGAGGATCAGTCTGAATACTCAAATATCGAAATATTCCATCCGCCTCTTCTCCACATATAGGGAATGTTCTCAGAATGTTCTCTCAAACGTTCTTCCATTAATAGAATGTTCGTTTAAAGTCTTGAATGATGTTCTGAAAACGTAAAAATGTTACTACTTGTTTCAAAAATTCTAATAATGTTCCAAATGGAATGTTCCCTTAACTTTCAAGAAAGTTCATGAACATTCATAAACAATGTTTTCTTAACTAAATGGGAACGTTAGCGAAACATATTTGTGTTAGCTGCGCAGCTACCCGGTGTTCCGTCCAGAATCTTTCCTCCGGTTCCCTTCCCCCTCCCCTCTCTTTCCCTGTTTCCCGCTCAACCTTCCCAGAGGGTTTGACTTTATAAACATGTAAGTCCTAAGGTGTCCTGAGCTCCTCACCTGCTGGTCTCACTCACACACACACGTGTGTGTGTGTGTGTGTGTGTGTAATATCTTAAAGCAATGAAAGTTGACCCTGATTTATACATGCTCAAGCTCCAAAAGGGCAAAAAATACCATAAAGCGGTCAAATCTGTATGACTTACAATATGACTCAAATCTCACTTTTGTCAGATTTGCAGTGAACAAATTTAAATATTTTCATAAAAAAAAAAAAAAAAATTGGTTATCTTTAAAGGGCTGGTATAATGCCCTTTTTACAAGATCTAAAATAAGTCTCTGATGTCCCCAGAGTGTGTGTGAAGTTTCCGCTCAAAATACCCCACAGATATTTTTATATAGCATGTTAAAGTTGTCACTTTTTGAGGGTGAGCAAAAACACACCGTTTTGTGTCTGTCCCTTTAAATGCAAATGAGCTGCTGCTCCCGGCACAGGGGGCGGAGCTACAAGAGCTCGTGTCCTTTTACCTCACACACACACACACACACACACAGAGAAAATGTTTGTTCAAACCGGAGTCAGACAAAGATGGAGAGACTCAAGAAGTTTATTTGTTATTAGCAAATACTAACATTAGGCGAAGCTTCAAAAGCGCAGGTTAACATTCCCATGATGTTTGCTAAATGGAATTTGTAATGTTCGTGTAACCGACACACTGGGCTTTTGGAATGTTCGTGTAACCGACACTGGGCTTTTGGAATGTTCGTGTAACCGACACACTGGGCTTTTGGAATGTTCGTGTAACCGACACACTGGGCTTTTGGAATGTTCGTGTAACCGACACACTGGGCTTTTGGAATGTTCGTGTAACCGACACACTGGGCTTTTGGAATGTTCGTGTAACCGACACACTGGGCTTTTGGAATGTTCGTGTAACCGACACACTGGGCTTTTGGAATGTTCGTGTAACCGACACACTGGGCTTTTGGAATGTTCGTGTAACCGACACACTGGGCTTTTGGAATGTTCGTGTAACCGACACAATGGGCTTTTGGAATGTTCGTGTAACGACACACTGGGCTTTTGGAATGTTCGTGTAACGACACACTGGGCTTTTGGAATGTTTGTGTACCCCGACACACTGGGCTTTTGGAATGTTTGTGTAACCGACACACTGGGCTTTTGGAATGTTCGTGTAACCGACACACTGGGCTTTTGGAATGTTCGTGACGTGTAACCGACACACTGGGCTTTTGGAATGTTCGTGACGTGTAACCGACACTCTGGGCTTTTGGAATGTTTGTGTAACCGACACACTGGGCTTTTGGAATGTTTGTGTAACCGACACACTGGGCTTTTGGAATGTTCGTGTAACCGACACTGGGCTTTTGGAATGTTCGTGTAACCGACACACTGGGCTTTTGGAATGTTCGTGTAACCGACACACTGGGCTTTTGGAATGTTCGTGTAACCGACACTCTGGGCTTTTGGAATGTTCGTGTAACCGACACACTGGGCTTTTGGAATGTTCGTGTAACCGACACACTGGGCTTTTGGAATGTTCGTGTAACCAACACACTGGGCTTTTGGAATGTTCGTGTAACCGACACTCTGGGCTTTTGGAATGTTCGTGTAACCGACACACTGGGCTTTTGGAATGTTCGTGTAACCGACACACTGGGCTTTTGGAATGTTCAGATAATGTTTTCAGAACTTTAGCAAAACATTCTATACCTGTTAGCTGGAAAGTCACACGCAAATAACAAAGATAAGTCACACCAGTGTACAAGTCATTATCAGAAATAATGTAAAATACCTGTAAATAAAACTTTTTTTTTTTTTAATCATTGTAAAAATAAAACCTTTGAAGAACATTACTGTTTCCAACAAACTAGCCGAATGTGAGGCGAACTGTGATTCGAGGAAGGTTGTGTGTTTCTGTAAGTGTTGTGTAATGCTCGTCTGGTTCCCCTGAACAGCTGATCTGAGGTCAGTGTGATGTGTGTGTGGGGGAGGACGTGTTGAAAGAGCCGTTCAAGATCTAAAGCGAGTGTGTCTGAGTGTGCTTTTATGTGTTAACGACGAATCACACTTACATTTACTTTCACAAATGCTTTTGTGTTTTACATTTACATGATACTCCGAGTGTGAGTGTTAATTGAGTGTGACGATGAATAGACAACGTTTCTCTGTCATATCATATTGTCTTGGTGACAACATGCAGCTAGTTTGATTCACTCCTGATTCGTTTGAGTCATCAGATGTGAGTCATCTGAACATCTGACTCAATTGCTCGAAATATGACGGCCTGTTGCAACAGTTTTGTAAAAAATTATATAGTCATTTTGAAAATATTAAACCACATTAATGCTATTGTAACGTTAAACTGTGCATCTTTAAAACATTGAAAATGTTATAAAATAATAATGTTACTAAAATATTATGGGTTTTTTTTATGCATTTGTTTTGAGGAATCGTTTTGGTTCGCTGAACGTTCTGAAGTTTTATATTAAAAATTGAAGGTTTATAAATAGAACATAAAAGTAATTTTACAGTTCTAAATATAAAACCGAAAAATAACCATTTGTTTTGAGGAATCATTTGCACAATGAAGGATGAATTATTATTATATATATATATATATATATTTGAATGTTTGTATTATTTACAACTCAAGCTTAAAAGCTATTTAAACACACACCTGTTTGTGTCACAGCCCTGTGTGTTATCGAGCTTTACTGCGGTTTAAACTCAGCCGAGACCCTCGGGTCTGATCATTATAATGATGATAACACTATCTAGACGGGGTCAGAGGGCAAAGGTCAGAGGTCACACAGCTGGAGTGTGTGTGTGACGCAGCGCAGTCCAGACGTGTCTGAGGGGGAAGTGTGTGTCACACTAATGTAAGGTGTGTGTGTGTGTTTCAGTGGCATGCAGACCCTGCACTGATGACCAGCTGCTCATGGCGCTCTGCACCAGCGACTTCGGTAAGAACATATTTATCATATTTACACTCCTTAGATTGTACCGCACTTTCCAGAACATAAGACTAATGCAGCAGAAATTAACTTGATATTCTGATTATGAACAAACATTCTTCCAGTAACGTTAATAGAAACGTTAATATATTTAATAAGGTTCTCAAAACATAAGCACAAAAACATTATTCATGCATCATTCATGGAGCATAATTTTTTTTTTCTGAAACATTTTAGTAGGATGTTCATCTAACGTTTTGTTTCGGAATGTTCAGAGAACATTCTAAAGTATCATTCCAACAATGTATGCAGAATGATGAAATGGAATGTTCACTTAACGTTCAAATAACCATGATTTTTTTTTTTTTTTTTTTACATTTTAAAAACTGGACATTTTTAACATTCATCATAAATTGAATTTGACATAAAATATATATTTTAAATATAAAAACCGATTTACATTTTTTTTTACATCTTTTTATATACAGGTACATTTAAAAAATATAATAAATCCTCCAAAAACTGCACAAATGTGGAGTAAAAACATTAATAAACTGAGTAAAATTACATTTGTAAAAACAAAAAAACAAACAAATTATATACAGTATATATAATAAAAAATTTGTTGCCTGGGTTCTCTTGAGGCCCCAAACAAGGGTTAAATGCATAATACAAGCCACTTTAGAAAATAAGTTGTGCATGTTTCAGATGATAAAAACATTGTGTAGAGCGTAGTTAATGCTGTGTGTGTGTGTGTGTGTGTGTGTGTGTGTGTGTGTGTGTGTGTGTGTGTGTGTGTCAGCGGTGCGCGGCAGGATTCATCACGTGGAGGAGGATGATGATGATGAAGGGCAGGTGTCTGCGCTGCTGTGGCTGAGTCGTGTGTATCGCCAGAAGAGCGGTGTGTTTGTGTCGGGGCGCGGGCGCTGGACGGGGCGAGTGAAGATGCCGGTGCGCTGTGATCCGCGCGCGGGACACGACGAGTTCCTCTTCACAGGACACCTGCGCTTCGGGGAGCCCTGGGTCACATGTGCTCCGCGTTACACACACTTCCTCACACTGTACCGCTCCGCTCTCCACGCGGGAACTAACCCCTGCCACATACACACCGACTGACACACACACACACACACACACACACACACACACACACACACTGCAAGATCAGGGAAACATGTTCGTGGAAACATTTCATCCCAGAATCAATAGAAATCATATTTCGACTGTTTATTTTACACAACACATTCTCAGTACTGCATTGCATCCGGATGTTTGACTTTTGTAATGTTTTATTTAGATTCATTTGTCATTTATTATGTTCTGTACTGCAATTATTTATAAATACACCCCTGCCACAGACACTGACTGAGAGAAACACACACTTCATGTTCATGTCACACTTCACCCCAAAATCAATAGAAATAACGGTAACACTTTACAATAAGATTCAATAGTTAACATTAGTTGATGTATTCATTAACATGAACTAACATTGAACGCACTTTGATTTTAATAACGTATTAGTAAATTTAAGATTAATAAATGCTGTAGAAGTAGTGTTCATTCTTAGTTCATGTTAATGAACTTTATTGTAAAGTGTTTCCGAAATAAATTAGAAAATTATATTTAGGCTGTTTATTTTACAAACACATTTCCCGCACAAAATTCTCATTACTGCATTGCATCCAGATGTTTAACTTTTTTAAATTATGTTTTATTTTGATTAATTTGCAATTTGTTATTTTCAGTACTGCAATTATGTATAAATATTTCACTTAACATCTAAAAAAAAAAATTTAATTGTTGTTATTATAATTATTTTTTAGTATATATTATTTTACAATTATTATTATTAGGCTATAACAATAATAATATTTTTAAAAAATACAGTATTTAAATAGTGAAATATTTATACATATATTTGCAGTACTAAATAATAATTATAATGTATTCATATTTTTGTTATAAAAATTGGGGATATTTGTCTTTATTGTCATGAGACGATAATTGTCACAATTTAATTTTGTAATTTTGTTAATGCAGAATATGATTTCTTGTTTATTTGTTGTTTTCGGGGTGAATCGAGGTGTGTGTGTGTGTGTGTGTGTGTGTGTGTGTGTGTGTGTGTGTGTGTGTGTGTGTGTGTGTGTGTGTGTGTGTGTGTGTGTGTGTGTGTGTGTGTGTGTGTGTGTGTGTGTGTGTGTGTGTGTGTGTGTGTGTGTGTGTGTGTGTGTGTGTGTGTGTGTGTGTGTGTGTGTGTGTGTGTGTGTGTGTGTGTGTGTGTGTGTGTGTGTGTGTGTGTGTGTGTGTGTGTGTGTGTGTGTGTGTGTGTGTGTGTGTGTGTGTGTGTGTGTGTGTGTGTGTGTGTGTGTGTGTGTGTGTGTGTGTGTGTGTGTGTGTGTGTGTGTGTGTGTGTGTGTGTGTGTGTGTGTGTGTGTGTGTGTGTGTGTGTGTGTGTGTGTGTGCGTGCGTGCGCGCGCGCGCGCGCGCAGGTTTCTGAGAGGGGAACGAGATCTACAGTGGTTCCAGATGGACAGATCTCCTCCCTAAAGTTGCTGTTCTAGGTTACAGACAGAAGTTGTGTTTGTTTCTGTCTGATTTCATACGTCTGAAACCGATACAGAGAATGTGTGTGTGTGTGTGTGTGTGTATCATGAGCTCTTGCTGCTGCGAGAGGATGGCGGTGCTTTTCTTAAAAGCTTTGTTTATAGTTATAGAGCGGTCGATTCTTCTGACTGACGTCTGGAGTGTGTTCACATGTGTGTGTGTGTGCGCGCGTGTGTGTGTGTTTATGCTGTATGTGTGTTTGTTGAGTTGCCTTTTCTGTTCCTCAGACTCAGAACGAGTTTGGAATAAAACACTCTTTATAGAAACGTGTATGTGTGTGTTTTCTGTTAATCTGCCCAACTATGGAGAAAATTGCAACATTTTCAAATTATCGTGTGAAAGCTTCAGTAACACAATCCCCATGTCATAGTGCAGCGTAATCGTTTTTCCATCCCACTGCGTTACTTTCCCATATAAAGACAGCGCTCAATTTATAATGTCATACTTTTAAAATGCGCGTGTCTCACATTTTTCAAAGCAAAAAGGCGTTCTGTGTGAAAACAGCCTTTAGAAACACTACCTGAGCGCATTATAGACCTTATTCAGAGCAGCACCATCCCAGACAGCATCGGCCCACATCTGGCACACTTGGACTCTACACCGCCCAGATGTGGACCGGGTCTGGGCCGACATGTTGATGTTTGGGAAGACCGAGCGAGACTGTGAGGGACAGACTTGCCGTGTTTTCAATTGCATCCGCTGTATAAAGCTCCTAGATTACTTATAATTCTCCAAAGCTCATATTGTTAGGATATTTTTATCTACTGAAAGTTATTGTTGCAGTGTTTCAGCAGAACAATAATAAAAAAAAAACTTTAAATAACAGCACAACCCACTGAAGAGATGTATGTCTATTCCTCACAGCCTCGCTTTCATTCCCGTTAAAAAATCAAAGATGATTTAAGAAACTGGTCATTTCAGCTTCTGTGAATAACGTCTATAGCAGGATTTCGAGTGGATTGTCGTTTACTCTGTTCTTTTTTTTTCTCTTTCGGATAAACTGCTGTCAGTGGATTTAAACATGTATCCATCTAACCCTTACTATCAAAGCAGGTTTAACATGTTGATATCTACACAAGACATTACAGGGAAACTCTCACATTAGAGTAACCTTCTGTGTTTGCTGGGAAATGCTTTGGCATTATAAGATAAGCTCATCAGTGGTTATTATTTTGAAGAAATAATATTATTTTGTAGTCATAAAATATAACTGATTTTTCCACTCATTTCTGCTAACATAACCAAGTCCACATGGGCACTGAAATAGTAACCGAACAAATCTGTCCAACCTTATTTCGGTCTAAAACAAATCCTGTTTCACATTAAGAAAAGCATTGCATTGCAAAAGCTGAATACTTTGCAGATGCCACTTCATGTGGTTGATGGTGTTCACCTTTTTACCACCTTTAGCCTATTATAAGTTAAGAGTTTACAGTAACGTTACACAGCACTGCCAGTCTCATTAACCGTGTGTGACACTGACAACAAAGTTTCTTCATGTGAAATATGAACCGTTCTTCAGTGCTTTACTGTTTTTCCACAAATTACTGCCAAGTTGAATTGTTGGACCCGTGTGTGACTCCAGCATGAGTCCACGGATGAACTCCCAAATTATTGACGTGTTGGACATTCATTTTATTGCACTGAATGTTCTCTCAATTTTTTTTTCAATTTGGAGAAGCATGCACCAATGAATCATTCACAATAACTTTGAGATCATGCAAGTACACAAAGCCAGTTTTGTCATTGGCAGATCGGTACATTTCTACACCCCTGGTGATGAGTAATATCTGGATAAGTGTTTTCTACCAATCAGGGTTATGTTACAAATCAAATCAGTGTTATGTTGAAAATCAAATCAGTGTTATGTTACAAATCAGTGTTATGTTACAAATCAAATCAGTGTTATGTTACAAATCAAATCAGTGTTATGTTACAAATCAAATCAGTGTTATGTTACAAATCAAATCAGTGTTATGTTACAAATCAGTGTTATGTTACAAATCAGTGTTATGTTACAAATCAGTGTTATGTTACAAATCAGTGTTATGTTACAAATCAAATCAGTGTTATGTTGCAAATCAGTGTTATGTTACAAATCAGTGTTATGTTACAAATCAAATCAGTGTTATGTTGCAAATCAGTGTTATGTTACAAATCAGTGTTATGTTACAAATCAGTGTTATGTTACAAATCAGTGTTATGTAACAAATCAGTGTTATGTAACAAATCAGTGTTATGTAACAAATCAGTGTTATGTAACAAATCAGTGTTATGTTACAAATCAGTGTTACGTTACAAATCAAATCAGTGTTATGTTACAAATCAGTGTTATGTTACAAATCAGTGTTATGTTACAAATCAGTGTTATGTTACAAATCAGGATTATGTTACAAATCAGGATTATGTTACAAATCAGTGTTATGTTACAAATCAAATCAGTGTTATGTTACAAATCAGTGTTATGTTACAAATCAGGGTTATGTTACAAATCAGTGTTATGTTACAAATCAGTGTTATGTTACAAATCAAATCAGTGTTATGTAACAAATCAGTGTTATGTAACAAATCAGTGTTATGTTACAAATCAGTGTTATGTTACAAATCAGTGTTATGTTACAAATCAGTGTTATGTAACAAATCAGTGTTATGTAACAAATCAGTGTTATGTAACAAATCAGTGTTATGTAACAAATCAGTGTTATGTTACAAATCAGTGTTACGTTACAAATCAAATCAGTGTTATGTTACAAATCAGCGTCATGTTACAAATCAGTGTTATGTTACAAATCAGTTATGTTACAAATCAAATCAGTGTTATGTTACAAATAAGTGTTATGTTACAAATCAGTGTTATGTTACAAATTAGCGTTATGTTACAAATCAGTGTTATGTTACAAATTAGCGTTATGTTACAAATCAGCGTTATGTTACAAATCAGCGTTATGTTACAAATCAGTGTTATGTTACAAATCAGCGTTATGTTACAAATCAGTGTTATTTTACAAATCAAATCAGTGTTATTTTACAAATCAAATCAGTGTTATCTTACAAATCAAATCAGTGTTATTTTACAAATCAAATCAGTGTTATGTAACAAATCAGTGTTATGTAACAAATCAGTGTTATGTTACAAATCAGTGTTACGTTACAAATCAAATCAGTGTTATGTTACAAATCAGCGTCATGTTACAAATCAGTGTTATGTTACAAATCAAATCAGTGTAATGTTACAAATCAAATCAAGGTTATGATACAAATCAGTGTTATGTTACAAATCAGTGTTATGTTACAAATCAGTGTTATTTTACAAATCAAATCAGTGTTATGTTACAAATCAAATCAGTGTTATGTTACAAATCAAATCAAGGTTATGTTACAAATCAGCGTTATGTTACAAATCAGCGTTATGTTACAAATCAGTGTTTTTCTACAAATCAAATCAGTGTTATGTTACAAATCAGTGTTATTTTACAAATCAAATCAGTGTTATTTTACAAATCAAATCAGTGTTATGTTACAAATCAAATCAGTGTTATGTTACAAATCAGTGTTATGTTACAAATCAGTGTTATGTTACAAATCAGTGTTATGTTACAAATCAGTGTTATGTTACAAATCAAATCAGTGTTATGTTACAAATCAGTGTTATGTTGCAAATCAAATCAGTGTTATGTTAAAAATCAGTGTTACGTTACAAATCAGGGTTATGTTACAAATCAGGGTTATGTTACAAATCAGTGTTATTTTACAAATCAAATCAGTGTTATGTAACAAATCAGTGTTATGTAACAAATCAGTGTTATGTTACAAATCAGTGTTATGTTACAAATCAGTGTTACGTTACAAATCAAATCAGTGTTATGTTACAAATCAGCGTCATGTTACAAATCAGTGTTATGTTACAAATCAAATCAGTGTAATGTTACAAATCAAATCAAGGTTATGATACAAATCAGTGTTATGTTACAAATCAGTGTTATGTTACAAATCAGTGTTATTTTACAAATCAAATCAGTGTTATGTTACAAATCAAATCAGTGTTATGTTACAAATCAGTGTTATGTTACAAATCAGTGTTATGTTACAAGTCAAATCAGTGTTATGTTACAAATCAAATCAGTGTTATGTTAAAAATCAGTGTTACGTTACAAATCAGGGTTATGTTACAAATCAGGGTTATGTTACAAATCAGTGTTATTTTACAAATCAAATCAGTGTTATGTAACAAATCAGTGTTATGTAACAAATCAGTGTTATGTTACAAATCAGTGTTATGTTACAAATCAGTGTTACGTTACAAATCAAATCAGTGTTATGTTACAAATCAGCGTCATGTTACAAATCAGTGTTATGTTACAAATCAAATCAGTGTAATGTTACAAATCAAATCAAGGTTATGATACAAATCAGTGTTATGTTACAAATCAGTGTTATGTTACAAATCAGTGTTATGTTACAAATCAAATCAGTGTTATGTTACAAATCAGTGTTATGTTACAAATCAAATCAAGGTTATGTTACAAATCAGCGTTATGTTACAAATCAGTGTTATGTTACAAATCAGTGTTATGTTACAAATCAGTGTTATGTTACAAGTCAAATCAGTGTTATGTTACAAATCAAATCAGTGTTATGTTACAAATCAGTGTTATGTTGCAAATCAAATCAGTGTTATGTTAAAAATCAGTGTTACGTTACAAATCAGGGTTATGTTACAAATCAGGGTTATGTTACAAATCAGTGTTATGTTACAAATCAAATCAGTGGTATGTTACAAATCAGTGTTATGTTACAAATCAGGGTTATGTTACAAATCAAATCAGTGTTATGTTACAAATCAAATCAGTGTTATGTTACAAATCAAATCAGTGTTATGTTACAAATCAGTGTTATGTTGCAAATCAGTGTTATGTTACAAATCAGTGTTATGTTACAAATCAGGGTTATGTTACAAATCAGTGTTATTTTACAAATCAAATCAGTGTTATGTTACAAATCAAATCAGTGTTATGTTACAAATCAGTGTTATGTTACAAATCAGTGTTATGTTACAAATCAGTGTTATTTTACAAATCAAATCAGTGTTATGTTACAAATCAAATCAGTGTTATGTTACAAATCAAATCAGTGTTATGTTACAAATCAGTGTTATGTTACAAATCAAATCAGTGTTATGTTGCAAATCAAATCAGTGTTATGTTACAAATCAGTGTTATTTTACAAATCAGTGTTATGTTACAAATCAAATCAGTGTTATGTTGCAAATCAAATCAGTGTTGTTACAAATCAGTGTTATTTTACAAATCAAATCAGTGTTATGTTACAAATCAAATCAGTGTTATGTTACAAATCAAATCAGTGTTATGTTACAAATCAGTGTTATGTTACAAATCAAATCAGTGTTATGTTACAAATCAGTGTTATGTTACAAATCAGTGTTATGTTACAAATCAAATCAGTGTTATGTTGCAAATCAAATCAGTGTTATGTTACAAATCAAATCAGTGTTATGTTACAAATCAGTGTTATTTTACAAATCAAATCAGTGTTATGTTACAAATCAAATCAGTGTTATGTTACAAATCAGTGTTATGTTACAAATCAAATCAGTGTTATGTTACAAATCAGTGTTATGTTACAAATCAGTGTTATGTTACAAATCAAATCAGTGTTATGTTACAAATCAGTGTTATGTTACAAATCAGTGTTATGTTACAAATCAAATCAGTGTTATGTTACAAATCAGTGTTATGTTGCAAATCAAATCAGTGTTATGTTACAAATCAAATCAGTGTTATGTTACAAATCAGTGTTATTTTACAAATCAAATCAGTGTTATGTTACAAATCAGTGTTATGTTACAAATCAAATCAGTGTTATGTTACAAATCAAATCAGTGTTATTTTACAAATCAAATCAGTGTTATGTTACAAATCAAATCAGTGTTATGTTACAAATCAAATCAGTGTTATGTTACAAATCAAATCAGTGTTATGTTGCAAATCAAATCAGTGTTATGTTACAAATCAGTGTTATTTTACAAATCAGTGTTATGTTACAAATCAAATCAGTGTTATGTTGCAAATCAAATCAGTGTTGTTACAAATCAGTGTTATTTTACAAATCAAATCAGTGTTATGTTACAAATCAAATCAGTGTTATGTTACAAATCAAATCAGTGTTATGTTACAAATCAGTGTTATGTTACAAATCAAATCAGTGTTATGTTACAAATCAGTGTTATGTTACAAATCAGTGTTATGTTACAAATCAAATCAGTGTTATGTTGCAAATCAAATCAGTGTTATGTTACAAATCAAATCAGTGTTATGTTACAAATCAGTGTTATTTTACAAATCAAATCAGTGTTATGTTACAAATCAAATCAGTGTTATGTTACAAATCAGTGTTATGTTACAAATCAAATCAGTGTTATGTTACAAATCAGTGTTATGTTACAAATCAGTGTTATGTTACAAATCAAATCAGTGTTATGTTACAAATCAGTGTTATGTTACAAATCAGTGTTATGTTACAAATCAAATCAGTGTTATGTTACAAATCAGTGTTATGTTGCAAATCAAATCAGTGTTATGTTACAAATCAAATCAGTGTTATGTTACAAATCAGTGTTATTTTACAAATCAAATCAGTGTTATGTTACAAATCAGTGTTATGTTACAAATCAAATCAGTGTTATGTTACAAATCAAATCAGTGTTATGTTACAAATCAGTGTTATGTTACAAATCAGTGTTATGTTACAAATCAGTGTTATGTTACAAATCAGTGTTATGTTACAAATCAGTGTTATGTTACAAATCAGTGTTATGTTACAAATCAAATCAGTGTTATGTTACAAATCAGTGTTATGTTACAAATCAATGTTATGTTACAAATCAGTGTTATGTTACAAATCAAATCAGTGTTATGTTACAAATCAGTGTTATGTTACAAATCAGTGTTATGTTACAAATCAGTGTTATGTTACAAATCAGGGTTATGTTACAAATCAGTGTTATGTTACAAATCAGTGTTATGTTACAAATCAAATCAGTGTTATGTTACAAATCAGTGTTATGTTACAAATCAATGTTATGTTACAAATCAGTGTTATGTTACAAATCAAATCAGTGTTATGTTACAAATCAGTGTTATGTTACAAATCAGTGTTATGTTACAAATCAGTGTTATGTTACAAATCAGGGTTATGTTACAAATCAGTGTTATGTTACAAATCAGGGTTATGTTACAAATCAGTGTTATTTTACAAATCAAATCAGTGTTATGTTACAAATCAGCAAATCAGCGAATCAGTGTTGTTTCCTGTAATGTGTCCAGTCAGAAGTGGGCTGATCTCCAGCCAGAGTGAACACATGAGTCCAGCACTATCATCTGATCCGTGTGAATGTCTCGAATGCTCGTCGTCTTAAGACTTGCAGCCGCTCAGCTGTCTCAAGCACGTCTGGAATGAAAGCACAGATAACTGAGACACGGCTTGAGTGTGTGTGATGGGTTATTATTAACAACGCTGCTCTTTCCTCTCTTTCTCTCTCTCTCTGTCTGAGTCTCTGCTGGAAACCAGTAAAATCATCACAACTAATTGTTTGTTTTTTAACTGTACAATGCTGTTCATTAGTTCGCATATTTTCTGTATTGATGACATACTTCCCAGACAGCAACATAGTTTCGGCCCAGATCCGGCCTAGATGTGGAATCCATGTGTACCAGACGTGGGCCGGATCTGGGTCGAGACTATGTTGCTGGGTTTAATGGTATAGTTAATTTGTGAAAATGTGCATGAATACTGACCATATCCCAAAATACAGTTTGCTCAACTTGACCTTGACATTTGGACAACTGAGTGGGATGTAATGAGGCATCATTTACATTTATTAAATGTAACTTTTGTAATCTGCTCTATCAGATCTACGGAGCCCCTAAAGGGTCATTGTGAAAACAAAATGAGATGGGAAGAATGAGATGGGTCATTGCTTTTGCGTTCTCGCGCAAATATTTTGCGTTCCCCCGTGAAACTTTACGTTCACTCATAAAACGTTTGTATGGAGCCCCTAAAGGGACATGGTGAAGGAACAAAATATGAGATGGGAGGAAAATTTGTTAGTGCTTAATTGTCTGTAAAAGTAATTTGTATTGGTTCACCACTGGTTTCTATTATTAGATTGTTAGATAGACTACAACAAAATAAAATGATATAACAGCAAAAAAATAAGTTTTAGCGTTTCACTTTGTTATTAGTTATTCTCCTATAGCGGCCAATACATTCACAGGAAACAGCTTTGAAAATGAGATGGATATTCGTGTGTGTGTCTGTATTTTGCTCAGAGTGAAGCACACGCGCCCTGAACACGCTATCCTGATCGTCCGGACACCCAACACCTCGGACACACACCCCAGAGCCGGACACCCAACACCTCGGACACACACCCCAGAGCCGGACACCCAACACCTCGGACACACACCCCAGAGCCGGACACCCAACACTCCCTCCGGCACACGCGCTTCATTTATTAGGGCGAGTCTCTGCTGTCAGGGGTCAGTGAGACCTCAGGTCATCAGCAACATATGTGTGGCCGGCGGTCAGCTGGAGAAGAGCTGAGCAAAGAGAAACTGATCACGACTACATGCTATATAATTCTACTCTTAGAATATAGCGCGCCCTGGTGGATGATATAGGTAATGTGTGGAAGCCCAGTTCTGACACATAACAACACTTTTCTTTGATTTTGTAAATCATAAATAATTATGACATAAAATGTTGAGTCATTACAATTATGGTATAAAGTTGGTAATTTGTTAAATTATGACTTAAGTTAAGAGCAAAAACTTTTTTTTTTCATGCACTGGTCAATTTGAGATTTTGGGTTATTTGGCTTTTCCTAATGTGTTGTTTTTCAGACTTGTGGAAAGAAAGCATCAAAATATACTTTTAAGCGTTTATTTTATTGGACTTTTTCTGTTTACGTCTGTAGATTTCAAATGACATTATATCTTTAAATCTGTTTTCCCAATATGAGTTTTTCTCCTGCGCTGAGCCAGAAATCTCTACATACACCAAACGTTACAGTTTTATTCTTATCTGTTCTGAAGGTTTTTACAAAGGGGTTTGTTCATATGTAATTTACAACATTTTATTATTTTAAAAATAAAAAAATCTCTGGCTGTTGAGACTATTTTCTGATTTATGGAGTGATAAACAGAGATATAAAAATCCCTTCTGTAAAAAATGTTTGGCTAATATGTCAACAAAATAAAATATGAATTTTGAATTGAATTAAATTTTCTGATTTATTTAATGGACATTTATGCAAAGTAGTGCTATAATACAGTATAAGCCTCATTTGCATATTTACACAAAATATCAGAAAACTTGTACTACAAAAAATTCTTAGCAATGCTTAATGTAATCAATCAAATGGGGAAGTATGGTGGCTAATAGTCGTTAACCCTTATTCTCCTGGGGAGTCTTGCCTTAAGTCATAATTATGACATACAAATTGTGTCATAATTTCAAAAAGAGTTGACAGCCAATCAGAATCCATTTGACTTTAAAGTGTGCGCTGCAATTGTTTTCGAGGTGAGACTGTCGAGTTATTGTCAAGGACAAAACCATATCAACATTCAACATAAATTATCGAATTTACTGTACGTCAGGTGTGACTTTGGTGTACTAACGTATTTCCAATGTCAGACATTGTGTGTTTTAGCTGAAGTCCTATAGTGACACATGATTACATATTAAAAAATCAACATTTTATAAAAAAACATTTTATAAAAAATAAATAAATAAAAATTACTGAAAAAACAACATTTTATTACATAATCTTTATTTAAATGTTAAAATATATAGATACACGAAACATGCATGAATATATATATATATATATATATATATATATATATATATATATATATGTGTGTGTTTGTCAAAGCAAAATGTTCTATGAAAAGATTTAAAATATAAAAAGAGTGGGAAGATACAGACACAAATATGTCTGATGCTCACCGAAGAGTGACTAATGCACAAGATGGCAAAATAACACAGACTGCAATTCATGGAAAATGACAAAACTTTGGAAATGTTACAAAACATGCTATTTACAGAAAAAGTTTCGACAGGCGTTTAAGCTCAGCGTGTAGATTCTGCTACTTCCCACACAGACGCGTCAAACCGCAGTCTTACAAAGAATAGATACAATGATGTAAATAACCACCATGGACATTTTTTTTTTGTTTTTAGTCTGTGGTATTGGTACATCTGACCGGATCTTCCTACAGACGGCCAACAGCGTAGGAGGAGTAAATGTATGATGTAATTAAATCCCTATTATAAACATCTGGATAAAAGCTGCAGTAAATGGATGACAAGGTGACCGTTTACAGCTCCATTTTCAATCCGTTTGACGGGTCCTGGATCATTTGATCGAGCTGTAAATCACCAAAGTATCCTTCCCAGCACCGGATCTGTGGATCAACATAATCAGAGATAAAGTGTGAATTACATTTATAGATCCACCAAAAGTACTGCAGGAGTGCTCAGTATGAGAACCAGATCATGGAGGTTACGTAACATAAAAATAAGTTTCAAAATCAAGTGAGCAAATGTGTTTAAAACCTATTTTGCATCTCACCTCACAGCGGGGTCATGATGGAGCGTTCTCAGATTTTCATACTTGGCTTCATTGTTTCCGATGTGTTGGATAGTTGTGTACTGGATCTTCCCAGAATCTGTGGACTCAGTTCTTCCTGCCGTCTGATCGGTTCTGGTTCTGCTGGGGGAAACTCTGGCATACAGATCATTGTCATTGTGGATTCTGTCCGAGCTGGAAGGATGTTGAACCTGGAGAAAGACGTCAAGACCTTTCAGAAAATGTAACTATTAACTATAAATCATCTAAAGAGAGCTTTCTGTAAACTTTAGCAGTTTCTTATGAATTCTCATTGTTTACATGCTGGTATCACATACAATACAATTATAAATATATTTATATCAAAGCAGACTCTTAAAGGAACACTGGGCTAATTTTCCAGCTCCCCTCGAGTTAAACAGTTTTACCGTTTTCTAATCCATTCAGCCGATCTCCGGGTCTGGTGGTAGCACTTTTAGCATAGCTTAGCATAGATCATTGAATCTGATTAGACCATTAGCATCTCTCTCAAAAAAAATGACCAAAGGGTTTCGATATTTTTCCTATTTAAAACTTGACTCTTCTGTAATTACATCGTGTACTAAGACCGACGGAAAATGAAAAGTGGAGTGTTCCTTTAATTATTATTATTTTTAGACAGAAACTCATGGATAACTCTGTTCTGACCTGATTCTGCTTGACGTCCGTCACTCCACCACATTTTCTCTTCCTGTAGCAGAAATAATCATGTAAACACATACACACAATAATAATTATTAATAATTACCCCAATGTGTATTATTTAAACAAAAGATCTAACCTCATGAACATGATGATGCAGACAAGAAATAAAACTGCACATCCGACTGCGATCACAATAACAGCAAGAAACATTCCTGAAAAAAACCCTGGAAAAATAATGAATACTTATGTTCATACATCTGGAAAAATGGGAACATTGAAAGCATTTATTGGATGCAGAAATCAGAAAATGTTCGGTGTAGCCTTGCATTAAAAATATATTACGCAAGCCAATGTATTCTGACAGGTCTTTGGATGACACAATAAATGAATAAAAATGTAAAAAATTGAATGCACTTGAAAAAAATATCTAGAAAATGTTAGTATTTAAAATTCAATTCATTAAGTGCAATTAATTGCTTAAACTATTATGCACAAGTTTGTTGTGTTCTGTGATTTATGTTCAAGGACTGCAATACTGAACCAGTCCGCCAGGGGCTGATAGACAATTGTATGTGTGGGAGAAAAGAAGGAGAAGGAGAGTGAAGTAAAGAGAAAGAAGTTACAAACCAACTATTCCTCTCGTCTGATTTATTTCTTTTCATTACGGGTCTCAACATTACAAATTTTGGCGACGAGGATGTCTGCATCCGTACCTATGCCTGCATGTTTTCTTCCGACGGTAGGAGAGCCTGCCATACCGTTTTCTACATGGAAGAAAATTTTCCAAAACTACTTGTCATCGGAGCGCGAGGTGACGCATGGCCTGATGCTAGACTTCGTGCAGTTCTTTTACATTGTCTCGGTACGGAAGGCCAGAGACTTTTCTACACGCTGCCAAACGGTGGTACAACTTATGATGAGGCCATGGCGGCCATTTCACGCCAAGAGTGAATGTTGTCGCTGCACGGCATAAATTCAGACAACGCGCGCAGCGCATTGATGAAACAGTAAGTCAGTTTATAGCGGAGTTACGTCATCTGGCGGTGGATTGTCAGTTCGGAGGAATGGAGGACGAAATGTTAAGGGACCAACTGATCGAACAGGTTTTTCTGGCCGCGGTGAGAGACAGATTGTTACTTGAGCCCGAACTTACATTGGAACGCGCTTCCGCGTTAGCGTTGCAAGTCGAATCGGCAGTACAAAATGCTACACTTCTTTCAACTACTGGTTCATCTCCTGCCCAGGTGCAAGCCATCTCGAAGACAAAGGGCAGTTTCAAAAGAGGTAAACAAAAGTATGAAAAAAGGCCAGAACAAACTGGGAAGCCACAGACTTCAAATAAAAGACGCTGTTTTCGCTGTGGATCAAATACTCACTTGGCCAACGCACACACTTGTCCAGCTGCGTCTGCCACATGTCATCAGTGTGGAAAGAAAGGACATTTTGCAAAGGTATGTAAATCTGCTGCTGTCAGAGAAGTGGGGGTGCCTGAACTGACTGTACTGTGTGTAAATCAGTCTCATGACAAAATTCGTTGCCAAGTACAGTTGGAAGCACCGCAAGGAAATAAAATACCACTTGAATTGATTGTTGATACAGGATCAAGTGTGTCCATCCTACCAGAGACCCTGTTCATGAAACACTTTGCAAATTGTGAACTGAAGGAACCTCAAGTGAGGTTAGTCACATACTCACGTGAACACTTACCAACCTTAGGCTGTTTTACTGTTTCTGTGTCACATGACGGTGTTGCAACCAAAGCAAATTTCTATGTGGTCAAAACGGGTTCACCACTTTTGGGCATGGATTTAATTAAAGCCTTAAAATGTCACATTGTGGGGGATAGGATGGTTACATTATCGAGCCCCGCTGCTTCACCAGTGCTAGAAATAGGTAATACAGCAGCCAGCTCACCAGGATGTGTCAAAGGATTTGTGCACAAAGTACAGATTGATGAGTCTGTAAAACCAGTGCAGCACAAACTACGCAGATTACCACTGAGTGTACGGGAGGAGGTTTCCAAGGAAATTAATCGGTTACTGGGTGATGGAGTAATTGAAAAGATTGATGCTTCGCCATGGGTGTCACCGATTGTCGTAACCAGAAAAAAGTCGGGAGAAATTCGGGTGTGTGTGGATTTGAGAGAGCCTAATCGAGCGGTAATTACTGACTGCTACCCACTGCCTCATATGGAGGATCTTTTCACAGAGCTCAGAGGCGCTACGGTGTTCTCCCAAATTGATTTGCAAAGCGCATACCATCAACTTCCTCTTCATGAGGAGAGTCAAAACTTGACTGCATTCATCACACACGATGGGTTATTCAAATTCACAAAGGTTCCTTTCGGGTTGGCTTCAGCGCCCTCCGCCTTTCAGAAAATGATGAAAACTGTACTTGAGGGTTTACCAGGAGTACAGAACTACTTAGATGATCTCATCGTGTATGGTCAAAACAAAGCCACCCACGACGCCAATCTACAGGCAGTGATGACTCGACTCACAGACATTGGTCTAAAACTTAATATGAAGAAAAGCAAATTCGGCCAGAGCAGAATTCGGTATCTAGGCCATGACATCTCAAAAGAGGGGCTACATCCTAACCCTGACTCAGTTGAAGCCATTGCAAATGCACCTGCACCAACCGACCTACCTTCATTACGGTCCTTCTTAGGTCTTACATCTTGGTTTAGCAAGTTCATCCCGAACTATGCAATGGTAGTAGACCCTCTGCGTGAGATACTCAGATCATCTCAGAATGGATTTACATGGACGGAAGCAGCTGAGGCGAGTTTTCGAGGGCTAAAGCAGCTGTTAGTCCACAGCCCAGCCTTAGCTTTATTCGACCCCTTCTTGCCAACATTTGTGTCCACTGATGCTTCCGATTACGGCATTGGAGGTGTCATCTCTCAACGGCACCCAGATCAGACGGAGCGTCCAATAGCATTCGCTTCTCGTACATTGACTCCAGCCGAAAGAAAATACAGTACAGTTGAAAAGGAAGCATTAGCGTGTGTCTGGGCAGTAGAACGTTGGAGGACTTACCTTTGGGGTAGGAAGTTTACACTGAAGACGGACCACCAAGCACTGACCACATTGCTGGCCACCAGAGGAATGAACAGAGCTGGAATGAGGATAGCGCGCTGGTCAGCCAGACTTCTGTGTTTCAACTACAATCTGGAATACAGACCAGGTAAAACAAATTGTGTTGCTGATTGTTTGTCACGTTTACCGTTACCTGATTCAGATGCTGGCCAGGAAGAGGAATTAGGCCTTGTAGCAGAGATTTCTAAGGACCTTTCAAAAGCCATTCCTATGAAGGATCTCCTGGAAGCATGTAAATCTTGTCCAGAGTTGTCCAAGCTGCATGCCCAGATCACACAAGGCTGGCCTAAATCACAGAAACAAATGGATCCAACGATCATGGCGTACTTTCAGATCAGGCATGAGTTAGCTGTGGATGATAAGTATATCTTGAGAGGGCAGAGACTAGTTGTGCCAGTTGCACTGCGCTCTAAATTAATTCACTTAGCACACGAGGGGCACCAGGGAGTGGTACGAACTAAGCAACGGCTAAGAGACTTGTACTGGTGGCCTCGTATGGACTATGAAGTGCATTCGTCCATTGCTTCATGTTCCGCCTGTCAGTCCTGTGACAAAACCGCCCGGACGTGTCCAGCTCCATTGCAGCCAGTGGACCTGCCAGACGGTCCATTTCAGAAAGTCGCAATAGATATTGTAGGACCTTTTGAGAGAGCCACACAGGACTGTCGTTTTGCTATTACGATGGTGGATTATTATAGTAAGTGGCCGGAGGTTGCATTTACCTCAAATGTTACAACCAACACTGTTACAAAGTTTCTAGCATCGGTGTTTGCGAGAGAAGGTAACCCACTGACCTTAGTCAGTGATAATGGCCCTCAATTTATTTCTTCGGCATTCGCTGATTTCTTGACTGAAAGAGGAATAAAACACATTCGTTGCAGTGTTTACTGGCCCCAAGCGAATGGAGCTGTGGAGAGATGGAATCGTGTTTTAAAGAACTGCATCCAAGTAGCTGAAATGCAACAACTTCCATGGAAGCAAGCAGTCACAGATTTCCTCCTGAACTACAGAGCTACACCGCACGCAACCACAGGAGTATCACCTTTTGAACTGTTAAGAGGGAGGAAGATGCGTACAAAGCTAAACACTCTACCAACCACAGCAGCTCAGGGTGAGAAAGGAACAATGGGCATACGTGACCGTGTACAGCGGGTTCAGCAAAAGATGAAACTGTACACCGATAAGAAACGTGGGGCAAAACCACCCCCCTTCAAGTGTGGAGATCGGGTACGTGTAAGGAAACCTATGCATGTACCAAAGGCTGGAAGGAAATTCACTGTTCCAATGTTAGTGAATAAGAAATTGGGACCGAGCACTTATGTTTTGAGTGATGGGAAGAAATGGAATGCGGCTCACTTGTCTCTGGTTCCAGAAACCACTCAAATGACATTAGAGAATACTCAGGTTAATCCCGGAGCAGAGAATGTGGTGTATGAGCCAGTTAAGAGCACACAGGCTAGACAGCCTCCAATATGGTTAAAGGACTATGCTACAGAGTAAAGGGAAACCGAAAGGAAAAGTAAATGAAAGAACACTAGAGTTGTAGTAGGGAAGTAACAAGAAATATATGGTGAATGTGTTCATGTGTTTATTCATATGTTTGTTAACTGATAGTTTAAGATACAGAAGTACATTTATAGTTATAGACAGTTCATAAGTGGATGGAAACTGGGTTGAATAATTTCACTTGTTAAGTGTCTTTCCTAAAAGAAAGAGGGGAATGTTGTGTTCTGTGATTTATGTTCAAGGACTGCAATACTGAACCAGTCCGCCAGGGGCTGATAGACAGAATTGTATGTGTGGGAGAAAAGAAGGAGAAGGAGAGTGAAGTAAAGAGAAAGAAGTTACAAACCAACTATTCCTCTCGTCTGATTTATTTCTTTTCATTACGGGTCTCAACATTACAAAGTTAGCTTTACTTTGTTGATATTTGAATTTTTGATTTTGTCTCAATGTAACTTCAGAGAGCAGCAATTTTCTACTACAGATTCAATCTCTATATTATGTCATGTCACAACCATAGACTGTATAAAACAATGGATGTAGTGTCCGTCACGTCACCCATAGGTTTCTAGAGAGCATTTTTAAAGCCCAAAGTGGGCGGAGCCGGCCGTCGCCATCTTGGCCGCACGTCATTCCCGAATAACCGAAAATGGGGGAGGATGAGGCGGATTAGCTGAAGTGACGTGACACTTACAGATAGCAGACAAACGGCTAGTAGTGACATCAGCGGCAATCCACCTGTCACTCAAGTGGCCACACCCTTAATTATGCAGAACTTTAAGGCTTATTATAATTTTGACGGATGAATTCTAAATTTAAAAATTTACCCCCCTCAAAGTTGTCATGAAGGGCAACATTAGCTATATAGACCAAACCCACTTTTTGCACCTGGCTGTAAACATATTTTTGATCTGATGTAAAGTTGGGCATTTTAACATGAGGGTCTATAGGATTGACTCTCTTTTGGAGCCTAGTGGCCAGTCAGTGAATTGCAGTTTAAGTCACTTCCGTATTGGATTTAAGAGAGACCGGATGGTTGCCGCTTGGTCACAACCAGCACTTTTGCTGTTCAAAACTTTTTTTATTTTTTGTTTTCTCAAAAATTCTGCTCAAATATTTAAATGATTTTACCTTTAACAGTGACAGTTACAGCGTCTGATCTCTGAGATCCATGTTGATTGTGAGCCTGACAGTAGAAGCGTCCACTCTGTAGTGCACTGAACCTCTGTCCAGATCCAACAGCTGAGGTTTCATTCTCCTTAAACCAGCTGAAGTTCAGAGCCGGAGGGTTTGAGTCACTGATGCACTTCAGAGTCACTGAATCTCCCTCCACTATTACACCAGATCCACTGACCAACACTGAGACGTTCCTGGGAGGATCTAAAGACAAAAATGAAAATTCACAACAAATATTAGAAAATTATACATTTTAAGTTTTTGAACTGTGCAGATGATCATTAACTCACACATGACGTTTAAAGTCACAGGATCAGAGTATTTCCCTCCATGTTCATAGATGGACTTGCACTTGTATTCTCCACTGTCATCAGAGCTGATCTTTGAGATGCTGAAGATTCTTCCAGATCCTACAAATTTTACTCCTTTAAACCACGTAATGTTCAGAGCCGGAGGGTTTGAGACACTGCTGCAGTTCAGAGTCACTGAATCTCCCTCCACTATTACACCAGATGGACTGATGGACACAGAGACGCTCTTTGGAGGGTCTAATAATGAAAATCAAAAATTGCATAAAATAAACTAAGCAAATTTGTCTTTGATCACAGACTAAAGTATATTTAGAAATGTGTTGTCAACATCAATAACAACAACTCAGGATACTCTGTTTTCACAACATTGCATTTAGGTTGCTGTTAGGTTACACTCAGGGCTCGATTTGAAGGGGTTACAACTTTGGTAAATTTATTAACATTTCATTTTGTAATAAAACAAAGCAAAACAAAAATCACAAAAAGCATCCCCTCTGTAAAACCACCATCCCCATTAGATTTACAGTGTTGTATATTATGTAAGACTTATAGAGAATTTTAATTTACATGATATGATAATTAACAAAATATGAATAACAGTGATTGACCAATCAGAACACAATATTGAGCACAGTCAAGCAAGCTTTCACCATTTTTCGCACTTGTTCATAATGGCCAGGAGAACGGTTCAAGCACATCCAAGGACATTCCCCTGACACATTAGAAAGAATAACGAACATAGCTGAAGAGCATTGATTTCGTAAGAGATTCACGAGTACAAACTTACAATTAAGTCAGATAGAGTAAATGCTATGCGTATTTGGCGTGCTGTCCGAGGAGAGGGCTTCAGGCCCGGACCCAGAGTACTCTCCCATATTCCTGGCTGTGATGGGAACAAGCCAAGAGTGAGGAGTCGGGTGGTGGACGGATGCTGGAAAACTGTTGAGGAATGTAGGTGAGTCGACACTGTGCATATAGGCCTCTCTCTCTTCTCATGACATGAGTTCACTCTAACAAATAAGTTAGATATTTGTACTCAGTATTTGCCCTGAACCCAGAAAGACGCAAATCAACGCAGGGCAGTTGCCAGAAAAATATGTTGATAACCCCTCATAAACTTGTGGAGTGCAAAGCTGACGGTGTACCAATCGTAGAGCGGGGGTTAGTCGCTGGATCGGGAGGACTTCTTGCATTGGACGGGAGTTTGGTTGTTGTGGCATCATTGATGGGCCGACACGATGTTGCTGTCTGGGTGAGCTCCTGCGGCAGCGGAGGAGATGATACTACTACGGCAGTGGAAATAACTTGCTTTCCAAGTATCCAATGAGTAAGTCGGACGTAGAACTGGAATCCAGCAGGAGCGGAAGAGATAACACTGCTGTGGCAGTGGAAGTAAGTTGGGTGGAGAAACAGAGCTCCTGCAGGAGAGGAGGAGATTAATGAATGAATGAATGAATGAGAGATTGATTTTGGTCGATTTTTTTAGTGAATAGAATAGAATAGAATGAGGCATTTATATACGCTTTCATGAACTACTGTACAACCAAAGCACTTTACAATCTCTCCTCAAACACCACCAGTGTGAGCATCCACTTGGATGATGCGACGGCAGCCACAGTACAACGGCGCCAGTGCGCTCACTCATACACACACCAGATATAGTGGAGAGAGGAGAGAGAGTGATAGAGACAATTCAGTGGATGGGTATTATTAGGAGGCCATGGTTGGCAAAGGCCAATGGATGGAGTGAGCACAGCAAAATCCCCAGAGTGAAATTAACTCTGCTCAGAGAACAGAGAACAACTCGTTTACACGCAAACGGAGAATTCTCCTCTGAAAACGATTCTTTCTAAAAACTCCGGCCAGAGTGGATATTTTGGAAAACTCTGTTTGCACGTTTGCATGTAAACTGAGAAAAACTGAGTTTTAGGCAGTCGACGTCACAGTATGCGACAGAACTTGCACTGCATCACTGCGACCCATATTTTCGGGATTCTGATTGGCTAACGTGGGCTTGAGCTTCTCGTTACACTGCCACCTATAGGTTTGGCATGCTCTTGACGGCATAAACACGGGTTCGTGTAAACGAACACTTTTCTGAAAACGGAGAGGGTGAAATGTCCGTTTATGAAAATAACCGGCCACGTGTAAACGTAGCCTCAGAGTTAAAGTTAATGAGATACTTAAGTGATTAATTAAGTGATGATTGGGCATTAATGATGAACACCTGCTGTTAACAAGCAGAATCACTGAAGGAAAGAGAAACAACAAGAACAGAAAAAAAAGAGAAACTCAAGAACTAAAACTGACTTCCAGCCACAGCCTTAGAAGAAATCAACTAAAGACAACAGAAGACATTAAATCTCTCCAAGATCTCAGCAGAGGAGGAATAAACAACTCCACAAACAGCATTACCAGCTTCACTTATTACAAACCAGACTGACTTTATTTCTGTCAGACGTCTACAGAAGGTCTTAGTGAGAATGAACAGAGGTTTAGATGTTGCCGATTTATTGAAAATTTTGGTTACCATTCAGGTGAAAAGTGTTTCCTTTAGTTGGGCAGTTTTAGAGACGGCACTCTGTGTATTTTGAATGACCACAGAGAGTCAGGACCTTGGTTTAACGTCTCAGCCAAAGGACGGCGCTATTTGACGTATAGTGTCCCCGTCACTACACTGGGGCGTTAGGACCCACACAGACCACAGAGTGAGCGCCCCCTGCTGGCCTCACTAACACCTCTTCATAACACTGCTGTTGCGAAAGTGCAAGCATGGAAAGAATGGAATTGAGAGAGCCGTCAAGGAGGGGTTTCAATGGGTGGTTTACGGGAATATCAGCTCTGAATAGTGAGGTACTGGGGTTGGGATTGGGATTCTGGTGCCAGTAGCCTGAATTTCTGTGAGGATCTGTGCTCTGATGTAGCTGGTAACAGGGGGTGGTTCCAATGCTGTAGCATTCGGTGGGATGGGCATCGGCGTTGCAGAGAACAGAGTGAAAGGAGATTTATCTTGGAGGAGAGTGTTCAGAGGAAAGAAGGCTTGTGAAGGCAACCTTTCTCTTGGGTCGGCTCCTGGAGCCTGGAGAGGAACGAGGAGAGTAGAAAAAGAGGGGATCTGGGGAGGACAATATGGCATCTAAAACCCAACACTGTACATTTCTGTATTGCAGGGATTGTTGGATGGGCCGAGGTGTGGGAGGATGCTGAAGATGATGGTGGGTGTCTTGATGATGGAGGAGAGGATAAGCCTTGGCGTCCAGGAGTACGGTAAGCAGCACGGATGGGCTGGCGTCCACACAGATGGGCTGGCGTCCACACAGTGGTGCCGGAGACTCGGTTGGGGTGTCCGGCAGAACGCGAGTGCTCCTTGCATCGTAGGAATGCAACAGAGGATCTTGGGCAACGAGGGAGTCTTCATAAGACCGGAAGAGTTCAATCTCTGACATTGTAAACAAATGGCCGGGACCAAGTGCTGAAAACGGTTGCAGAAAGCAGGTGAGTCGACTGTGTGTATATATGTAGGCCTCCTGTCATGCTGATAGGATAGAAGTGATTATTGCTGATGACATTGATTGGATAGATCATTTGAACGTGCTTTCTCCCGAACTTTGTTAATGAAACATCATTAGTTGTCAAAGCTGCAGTGAATTATTAAAAGTGAATGTAATCACTGAGGTGATAATGTTAATGTTATTTATATATAATAAATAAATGTTAATTTATTTAATTAAAATAAAAACTATGAGCTTTGTCCATACTGCTCTAATAGTATCATGAAAGCACAAGTTTTTTTCATGAAAAAATAAATAAAAATAAAATAAAATTATATATATATACCCCCAGAACACTTGGAATATGCGACACAAGTTGTATGGGTTCATTTCTGGGATACTTATGCATATATATTTTAAAGCTGCTCATGATTCACTGCCAGAATTTAGAATTTTTCAGTTTGTGGTCAGAAGACAGAAGGTAATAAAGCATTATAACAACACTAGCGTGAGTAAAAAATGACTTTTCACTTGTAGGTGAACTCTCTGTAAAGGCTAAGAACCAACATGAAATAGATCAGGAGGTGTTTCAATTGAATAATTTCTCACACTATGCATGTGTTCATCTGAAAGCTCACACACAACAGACCAAGCTGTTCTTCCGGAGGCTGCTATGGACCTTTTCAATATCTACACACATGCATGTTGTTTTTGAGCACTATCCTCACTTTTAGGTGGGGAGGTATAGCCATAGTCTATAATTATTAAAGTGTAAACACAATACCCTTAGTGTCATTAAGTGATCCTAGAAAAGCTTAGGTGTGATGTGGAAATAATGTTTATAAAGCGTCACAGGTGATGTGCTAATCATGAAATAATGTTTGAGATTTATACATTACACAGTTGTATTTGTTCAAATAATGACAAAATCTGTACTCACACATGACATTGAGCTGAACCGCAGGAGAGATGTGAGTGTGTCCGTCTACAGCACAGCTATATCTGCCTGAATCCTCTCTTCTGACTGGATTGAGGGAGAGTTTGTTCCTGAAGTTACTCTCAGTTAATATCTTCAGTGAGTTTCTGTACCAGATGAATGTTGCTCTGTCAGTCAGAGCGCAGCTGCTTTTACATGTCAGAATGACTGAATCTCCCTCTGTCACTCTCTCAGGAGACTCCACCTGAAGATCTGAACACAACACACACATTATATCTAGTGCTGCTGTCACACACTCATTATTATTCTACATAATGCACAGAAGAAGAGATAAACCTCACCAAACTCATCTGTGACATTAAGAGTCACTCCTGGTTTACCAGTCCATTTCTTATTAGGTTTATCAGTGGTGAATCTGAAATAGTACATGCGTGAATCCTTCAGTGTCACATGACTCAGTCTGACGGTGCAGTTCTGCTGTTTATCTCCCAGATACTGAAGCCTCTGACTGTATTCAGGGTCATTAGACAGATCTGGATACTCTCCATTATATGTTACCAGTGTTTTGGTCCAGAACGCTTTCTTGATCTGATGTCCAGTAGGGTATGTATAAGTGCATCTCATTATCACTGTTGAGTTGTTTAGTGCACAGATGTGTGAAGGACTGTAACTCACACCCCAACCAGCACGATTCTTATCATCATCATCATCATCATCATCACTGAAAACTCCTGAAAAACAAAATTTATAATAAACAAAGCATCAGTTTCTAAAATAATATATTTGCTGAGTCTTTGAATTTCTCATTTGTTGAGGAAAAGCAGAATATAACATCTGAGACAGAAGCATGAAAATGTAAGTGAAAATACTCAGACTGTCTAAAGATGAAAATATTAATCAAATTAATTTTATATTTTGCTACAATTAATTTTATAAATGAATATCATAAATCAATATTTGCCAAGAAAAGCCAAATAATGATGATATTTTAGCATTACATTAATGAGGAAAGACAAAGATGGACAGGTGGTACGTCATGCTTATACTTCTCCAATGACAGGAAAATCATTATTATTCCTTTTTTAATATAATTAATCAAACTAAATAAACATTTTAAATACCAATGAGCAACAAACAACATTCTACTTTATTAAAGAATGACAAGTGAAAACACAAGACAGCAAAGCACTGAACAGAACATGCAGAAAAACATTAGAGACTTACCTTGAATCACGAGGAGGAAGATCAGAGGAAGAGGAGCCAATCTGACTGACATCACCATAGCAACACCTACAACACAATCATTCACACAGGCTGAGATCAGATCGACAGACAACACGCATAATCAATGAGCAGAAATTATGCTCAATAGTGTTCTTTATCAAGCAAGACTGTCTTTGTCAATGTGACATCAATGAGACCACATATACAATCGTTCAAAATGTATGTTTCTTTATAATCAAACAAACAAACAAACAAACAAACCAAGAATAGATAAGAAACTGGTCGTACCGTAGAGCAGCTGTAACCAAATCACACTTGAGGAGAAATAAGGAAAGTTTCAAGTCCACCAGCCTCATTTATAACCAGAACTGCGTCATTTCCTCTTTTTTTTCTTTTTTTTTTACCGCTGGTTAGTGACATACAAATATTATATTAAAAAAAAAAAAAAGATGTCTTTTAGATTTTTTAAAATCCTAAAAACATCCTGTTTATTTACAGGTTTAATATCGATTTCCAATCCAAGATACCAACACATACATATAAACTTAACTTTCAAGACACTTGTCTAAAAAACTACCTAAAGTCTTAAAATAAAAAAGTCTGCTGACATGCGAGGGCCTACGTAGAGCTATTATATATAGAAGATGTGCAAACTCAATAAAAGGCAAACTGTTGGTGTTTCCTGTTGCACACACACATGAGCAATTTTACAGTGACTGGTTCATTTCCAGAAAGTTTTGTGACTTGCGTCACTATGAACATGTGTATCTATTCATGGCATGCTGTAATAATTTTGCATATATATATATATTATTTAAAGAAAAATTCAGTTTCAATTCATTCAAGCTAATTTGCAATTAATAACAATGAAAATCAGTACCATGTGCAATTACCCATCAAATATTTTAGATGTTACCACATAAAACACATTTTAATGTTACATTTGTTCAATGCATGCACGCGTCGTCATGCCCACATCTGAAAACAGAGGAAGTTTCACTTCCTTGACACAACCACAGAAGCTTAACTAGTGAAAAAATTGTCTGACTCGCGCTGCAGACGAAGTTATTTATAGACTTGAGTAACAAAAATGGGCCTGAAAGGTCTGAAATAATTAATTTCATGTAACTAAAGTTGTCATTATCTCAGTAAACTTGATTTTTCTCTTTTGGGTAACTCATTTTTTTTCTTTCTTTAAGGACCATGTACAATTTCCAACATTAATGTTACCATTTGATGCATTGTACCATAGTTAGCCACAGGCTAATTTACATCTGCGGTCCAGTTTAGGTGCTTGACCAAGCGTTGTCATCAGTTTGACAGTAAACGGATGTGAGGCGCCTGATGTTATTACTGCGAGAGGACGTGAAGGAGAAATGGCCACTAATGTGCTCATACATTTGCTGGTTCAAACTTCTGCAAGGATCTATGTGATACAAGAACATCCTTATTGATTCAGTCAGGTCAACTAGGGACAAATATTGCATGTCTCAATAAAATCAGTCAGTTCTCACAACGCTACAAAAGAGGGCCTGGTGAGCTACTTCCTACAAATGCAATTTAGCGTTACGCAACACAATATACATATATTAAATGGTTTCCTCTAAGCTCACTTTAAATTAAACAAATACACATCCTGTAATTTAATGCACAAATAATTGCATAGCCGTTCACATCAATAATATATTTGAACAACTTTAACAACTTCTGAGGCTTGTTTTGCTGTGTTTTCATTAGCCGTTTGTTCGGTGAAAGACTGGACTGTCAGGGTTGGGTGAAGGAATGAGGCGAGGAATCAGATGAAAGAAACAATGGGATTATTATTTAATAAAAAATAAAACAAAAACTACCCCTTTGTCTAATACATTAATAATTTCCGCCAAAGGTTTTGACAAATAATTTCACTTGGCACATTTTTGTCAGAAGGGTCTCTTCACGAACCGTGCCAAATTTCATACAAATCCGATGAGGATTTAATTATATTTAAATGATTTTCTGAAAAATAGGTGAAAAATGGAAACCACGTGACCGACAGATCGAGACAATAGGAATGCAGATTTAAATACATACATTCATTAATTCTATTGCAAACAAAATATCTTGAACAGACAAATTTGACGAATCAAAATTATATACACATTTTTCTAGATTTTTTACAAACTGGATTGAGAATTTAGGCCTTGTGCATACGTGAGAGAGAGAGAAAAAGCATAAAGTCAAAACATCCAGCTCTCAATTAAAGATAAACAGGAGAAATGAAAACCCAGCATCAGACTGTCAGTGCCTGTCAGTTGTTATTATCATGGAGGTAATCCCGGCGGCACTGTACATTCACAAAACTGATCTGTTGATCATTTGACTGTGCTGTAAATCACTGATTGATCCTCCACAATCTGATCAGATCTGTGAAATCAAAATATTCAGAGATAAAGGCATCAATATAATGCCATCAATAAATATATAATGTTGTGTTTTTGTTATTTTTATTGTTGTTTCTGGTGTTTGTTTCTATTCTCTTGGTAATGGTGATGTATGTAGCCTAACCAAGGACAGGGGTTGCAAATTAGCTTCAGCATAGAACCCCTATATGCAACACATCTGTTCAAGTTATTGTAACCTGTTACAATGTGTCTCTTTTGCATTGTCCCTGATAAATAAACAAATAAATAAAAGACCTTTACAGATCAGTACTGCCTACAAATACAATCTCAACCAATACAGGAGCTAAATTAAAACCGAGTGAGGCTCAAAAGTGCCTCTGATTCTTTTCTAAACATGTCCTGATTCGGTTTCTCACCTCATGGCAGCATCAGGCTGGTATGTTCGGATGTTGTCGTACAGGATTTCGCTCTCTTCCTTCATGTGATGCAAGACAGTTGCATACTGGATCTCATCTGGATCTTCAGAATCAGAAGCTTTTCCTTTAGTCTGATCTCCACTGAAATTGCTCCGGGTAATTAAGGCATACAGGCCATCGTTTTGATTTGTGGCACCAGATTCAGACTGAACCCCATCATGAGCTGATACTCCGCGGGTTAAGTTGACATACAGATCATCCTAAAATGAGAGAAAATTACTTGTTACACTTTTATTAAAGAAAAGCTTTGAGTATAACAGTGTGCTGTTTGCATTTGTTTAATGGTCATTTGATAATTTGATTTACCTGCTCTTGACTGATGTGTTCAGCTCTGTGCTTTTTCCTTCTGTAATAAAGAATGAACTAAAATGTTTATTTTGTTTAGAAAATAAGTCAGCTTGATATACTAATGTGCTTTCAGACAGAATTAACTTACATGAACACAATGATGAAAATGGAGACCATACCTCCCAATCCACCAGCGAACCCAGCAAATGCATAGAGAAACTTTCTTCCTACAACAAGACAAGTGACAGGATGTTGTTTTTATCATTGTCTAGAATGACAGAACCAAACCATTAATCATAGTGTACAGCAGGAGGACGACTGCATTTCAACACACTCATGTTTATCTCCATAGTCAAAGATCTCGTGACTCAGGCAGGGGAGACGGTGCCCCCTCATACAAAATACTGTTAAATTGACGATACAAAAGCAAAAGAAAACAAGATTATCCTACTAAATATGATTATTACGATATCAAAAAGCAGTTTTGTAACGTAGCACCATCCAAGACTTGCAAATCATGAGATACAGATGAAAAGTCACGTGAGAGAAGGCAATACCTCAAAAGCACATTGATTGGCTCATTACCATGTCAGTAAGATAATGCCTGACTACCAGATTCTCCTCCTCACTATGATTGGCTGATTGCCATGTCATTGTGATAATGGCCGCCTATCTATCTTACAAGTCACAACTGTACCTAAAACCGGCATGCTGAATCGATTCAACTGGCTGAAATAGACAGACTCGTTAATAAAGTAACCAGCTCACCTACAAAATATTACTACTTTCATGGTTTCAGGTGAGGTAAAAAACGCAGAGCAAATGGTCAGGGTGGTAAATTTGGCACGAGCGGTCCCAGAGAGGATTCCGCCGAATTCATGGAGTGAGTGCTGATGAATAATGGATCGGACTTCACCATCTGCCCCGTGGAAGACACCAGCCCCACTCCAGATCCAGAGCACAGCCAGCCATCACCCCACTGCACGGAGGATATACTAGAGCCCACAGCAGGCAATGAGCCTGCCTCTCCCACCTCCTCTTCCAAACGCAGCCAGTTTGTCAGCCCCGGCTCCGCTGATTCACACCAGTCCCTGGTGTGACAGAGAAGGGTGTTCACACTGGTTCACACCAGTCTCTCGGCTCCTTCTCTGACACCACTGCACTGTGTGGATTCGCCTCAAATCCTCAGTTCTCCAGCATCGCCCAGGCAAGTGGATCCCCCGGCTCTGCCTCCAGCCACTGATCCTGTTACTTCACCTCAGTCCATCAACCTGTCGGTTCCGCCTTGGCTCCTTCCTCCCTCGGCTCCACCAGAGACCATCGTCCCTTCAGCTCCACCAGGCTTCCTTGTTCCTATGGCTCTGCCTTGGTCAGACATAGTCCTGCCTGCACCATGGACTCCTGAGCCATCCTCTGCGCTCCATCTCTCCACCCCTCGTCTGGCTCCGTCTTTCCTCTGGCTCCGTCTTGATCCTCAGTCCCAACAGCTCCACCTTAGTCCTCTGGATCTACCTCGAATGCTCACCGCTGCGACTCTGCCTTTGTCTTCGGAGCCATCGATGTCGCACGAGCTCATCGGATCTTTAGCTCCACCTCCATTTCCATTGGCTCCATGTCCTTCTATCGTCCCCCTGGTGTTGACAGCCAAGCCACCACCATGGCTCCTCCCTCCCTCGACACCACCATGGGCCATCATCCTGACTGCGCTCTGGTTCCCCGCCTGGCTACTCCTGCTCCTGGATCTTCCCACCCTCCACTCCTCCATGGGCTGTTCTGCCTGTCCCTGTCTGGTTACGTTACTCTCGTGTTCCACGTCATACTCCAGAGCCCCCTCCCTCCTTGGACCATTTGTTAGGGCGTGGGGACCCTCCTTCCGGGATAGGGGTGTAATGTCACATGTAGTCTTCTTTGGTTTAGTTTTGCCAACCTTTGTTCTCTAGTTAGTTTCCTTGTTTGTTAATTAGCACTGCACACCTGTTCTATTTTAGTCAATCTACCCCTGTCCATAGCCCTGTGTTTCTTCAGTTCATCTTCCGGTATCGTCAATGTTACGTGGGTGTGTTTCTCCGTATGATTCTCCTGTTAATTGTGTGGATTATTAGATTAAAGGGTTTTCAATGTTTATTTGGAGCTATAACTAGTAATAAAGTGGAAGACAGATCGGTTCACGTTCCAATTTAAGTGAGGTGCATTCCCACATTAAAGGCGTGACAGATCAGTAAACTGAATTTATTGTTTGAATTTTGTAATAAAACTTTGTTTCATATCAACAATAACCAGCTCTGTCTTGTCTGTTGGCGCGTTGTCAGGGTCCTTCTTGCCCCGCAATGTTTTTTTACTGGGTGAGAAAATAGGTGTGTGGCAGAGAGAGCCTGAGAACGGAATCAATTGCGTGAGTCTAATGTGGATTGCCTGAGAATTAGCAGCCCTGCTGAGACTGGGATAGCTGCAGGTTGAAGTAATGGGCGTGCCAACAGGAGGCATGCCGAAAGGTGAACTGCAACAATAGAAACAAACCCCTAATCCTACGCTACACCCTGACAGACAGCTTTCATGACCTTATTGGTCACGAAAAATACCTTTCTCTAAAGACTGTGGTCTTTAGCCGTCCACCTCCCATGTGGACGGGCCCTGGTTCGTATCCCGCTTAGAGCGGGCAGTCCGAACTGGAGGGGCTATAGTGGTGCCGTGACCCTGATGGGAGTGAGGTTTAGGGGGGTGAGTGTAACAGACGTAGGCTAGTGGGAGCTGTGCATGCAAACCTCAGTCCCCAATCTTAAAAGGCGCTGTAGCGACTGACACCAGAGACTGCAGTCTTTAGTCTCCTTGTTAGAGCGCCCGCCTCCCATGCATACGGGCCCGGGTTCGCGTCCCACTAAGAGCGGCCGGTGCGAACTGGAGGGGCTACACCTACCTTTTGTCATGCCCATTACTCCCACCTTGGCCCTGTTTGCAGTGTATATCAAGGATTTGTTGACTATAGGTCAGAGAAAAAGGTTACTATAGGTGACTTGAAATGTGTTCTGTACTATTGTAGTTGTTTTTCATGAAGAGTAATTCAAAAATTGCATAAACTAGATTAGACTTTAAAGTTGTTTTAATAAATAATGTATTGTTATAATCATAGAATATTGAAGTATTGCTTTTTGTTTATGTTCTTTTTTACCCACTACATAAAATGGAACAAAAACATTGTTACATTGAACCTAAAAGCCCAAACTGAGCCTCCACCAAACATAGAGGACCCGGTATTTTTTGAATACATTCACAAAATTAATTATTTTGCACTCTTGTCAATTGTTATTATAATTTCTGCCCCCCCCCCATTTTTTCCAAGTAACATACAAACTCAAAGAGCATAATATATTTTTCATCAGTAGCAGAAATGATTGTCCAATTAAAAAATGACTGATACACACCATGTACAGTGACAGTAACAGCGTCTGATCTCTGAGATCCATGTGGATTGTGAGCCTGACAGTAGAAGCGTCCACTCTGTAGTGCACTGAACCTCTGTCCAGATCCAACAGCTGAGGCTTCATTCTCCTTAAACCAGCTGAAGTTCAGAGCCGGAGGGTTTGAGTCACTGCTGCAGTTCAGAGTCACTGAATCTCCCTCCACTATTACACCAGATCCACTGATCAACACTGAGACGCTCCTGGGAGGATCTAAAGACAAACAAAAAAATTACAATTTACAATAACTATTACAAAATTATGAATTTGGAAATTTTAAACAATGTGCAGATGGTTATTAACTTACACATGACATTTAAAGTCACATTATCTGAGTATTTCTCTCCATGTTCATTGATGGACTTGCACTTGTATTCTCCACGGTCATCAGAGCTGATCTTTGAGATGCTGAAGATTATTCCAGATCCTACAATCGTTCCTCCTTTAAACCACGTAATGTTCAGAGCCGGAGGGTTTGAGTCACTGATGCAGTTCAGAGTCACTGAATCTCCCTCCACTATTACACCAGATGGACTGATGGACACTGAGACGCTCTTTGGAGGGTCTAAAAGGGACAAAAATTTAAACCTCAAATCATCTCATTCAACCACAATCTCCAGTTCTTTTAAAAGACAAATTCATCTGTACTCACACGTGACATTGAGCTGAACCTCAGGAGAGATGTGAGTGTGTCCGTCTACAGCACAGCTATATCTGCCTGAATCCTCTCTTCTGACTGGATTGAGGGAGAGTTTGTTACTGAAGTTACTCTCAGTTAATATCTTCAGTGAGTTTCTGTACCAGATGAATGTTGCTCTGTCAGTCAGAGCGCAGCTGCTTTTACATGTCAGAGTGACTGAATCTCCCTCTGTCACTCTCTCAGGAGACTCCACCTGAAGATCTGAACACAACACACACATTATATCTAGTGCTGCTGTCACACACTCATTATTATTCTACATAATGCACAGAAGAAGAGATAAACCTCACCAAACTCACCTGTGACAGTAAGAGTCACTCCTGGAACACCAATCCATCTTCCTTCTGTTATATTAGTGATGAATCTGAAATAGTACATGCGTGAATCCTTCAGTGTCACATGACTCAGTCTGACGGTGCAGTTCTGCTGTTTATCTCCCAGATACTGAAGCCTCTGACTGTATTCAGGGTCATTAGACAGATCTGAAGGCTCGACACCATGTATTAATTTGGTCCAGAACACTGTCATGATCTGATATCCAGTAGGGTATGTATAAGTGCATCTCATTATCACTGTTGAGTCTTTTAGTGCACAGATGTGTGAAGGACTGTAACTCACACCCCCCCAATCAGCGACACTGAAAACATCTGAAATGATTTTATTCAAATTAACTGCATCTGTAGTGCTTGAGGATGTTGAAAAGCAGAAATAGGTCTGACTTACCCGAAATCATGAGCAGCATGAAGATCAGAGGAAGAGGAGGAGCCGCTCTGACCGACATCGCCAGGAAAACCTACAACACTATCAACACACAGCCACTTATTTTAGCTTCTGTGAAGGTGAATCGAATGACATTCGGCAAGAACAAGTTCAGGTTATTGTGAGAGTTTTCATGACAGAAAAGTTTAAATAAGTCTATAAAAACATAAAAAGATTTTTCTATGAAATATAGGCCGGTTTCACAGGCAGGGCTTAGATGATGCCAGGATTAGGCCTTAGTTCCATTAAGACATTTGAGTAGCTTTAATAAACGTGCCTTAGAAAAAAAACATTACCGGTGTGCATCTTGAATAGGGCAGTAAACGATTAAACACGATAAATCGAATCCAAAATAAAAGTTTGTGTTTACATAATAGTATATGTGTGTATTGTGTATATGTATTTTGTATAAATAAATACACACACATGCATGTATATATGTGAGAAATATTTGCATTTATATACTGCATATATATTTTTATATGATTTATATTATATATAAATATAACTATTTTATATATAAATAACACATTTTTTTTAAATATATACATGCATGTGTGTATTTATATACCAAATAATACGTAAACACAAACTTTTATTTTGGATTCGATGAATCGTTTACAGCCCTAATCTTGAGACAAAACAATGGCACTGACATATTTATCAGTGCAAGATGCTTCAGTTATAACCGCTCAAACATGCATGCATTTGTCTGTGAATCCGGGGATAACGTTTTTGTTCATATTCCCGGGCAAAACATGTTTTTTTTTTTGTTTTTGTTTTTTCACCCAATGAGGTACAGGTCAAAATTTAGTAAACAAACTGTTAATTTGTTTTTATGAGAATGATATTTAATCAGTATTGTCAACAAATAATAAATACTGATAAATACTGACGGATTTTCCTTCTCAGAAATCAGTAAAAATCCAAGAACCTCCAGACCTGATATTTTATTTGCACCATCTGAACATTTGTAAAAAAATGTTTGCAGATAACAAGGATAATTCCTATTTTACTTTTAAAATGTAACGTTATATACTACAAACAGAGAAATTCTCTTACCGTTTTTTCAGCGATGAAACGATGTAGTGAATCAGAGGTTTACAACCATAAGATATAACCTTGAAGACAAACTCTTTATCTTCCTCTTTACATTTTACCCATACTTGCTGCTTCAAAATCAGCTTTGATTAAAACTATTCAAAGAATAGTTTTTTGCAACATAAGAAAATACCTCATCATAAATGGACAGGGCAAATGAAGCAGAATCCTTCAGAGGACGAGAATTAGTCAAACGGAGAAAGAAAGAGGAAGTGAAAAGAGTCGAGAACATGCAAAGTTATTCACATTTACAAAGCATTTCTTTAAGACGTGTGTGATTTTCACATGCAGTGAAACTTTTTTGTATTTCTTCACAGACAGGATTGTTCACATATAGTGCGTTTCTGCTGAGAAACAAATGCTTGAAATTAATTTATTGAGTTTGATGGGAAGTTTCATCATTACTAAAACCTTTAGTCTCACTTCCTCTTTTTTTGAGTTGATTAGAGGCCTACAAACTGCATTAAACCTTTATGCAAATCCTGACTTGACAGCGACAGACACCTTTTCTTGTTCCATAAAGTTTCAAAGGGGAACTGTCGCCAAAATTGATCCTAGGCTATTTTTGTTAATCTACCCGAGTCAAACTTTTGTGTAAAAGCATAACTAGAATGGAAACGCCACTTTTAAGATTGACCATATTTTCGTCTTAGCTCAAAATGCCTTTTGAATGGGAGTGAATGGGGCACTACAATGATAGCTTAAGACTAATGCGGCTCGACACAACATGAAACTGTGCTGGAAGTGTCACCAGCGGCTCTACACATGAACTCCAGCATTGACTACATTGTTTGTGTACACAGAGTTTACCAAAAAGAAAGGTTTTGTACGACTCGCTTTATCAGTTAGTGTTTCCGGTGGCTGGAATTTTGTCAGTCAAAAGTAGTCGATCTCCGAATGCAACGTAACATGAGGAGAGTAAAGATGGAAAGCTCCTAAAGCATGTTTCCATATTCATTCTAAGTGTCTAAGTTATCATGCTTTTAATTGGAATTACAAGTTCATGATATTTCCTCATATGGAGTCAGTTCATCACGTTGCATTAGGAGATCGACTACTTTTGACTGACAAAAATTACTGATAAAGTGAGTCGTACAAAACCTTTCTTTTTAGTAAACTCTGTGTACACAAACAATGTTGTCAATGCTGGAGTTCGTGTGTAGAGCCGCTGGTGACACTTCCAGCACAGTTTCATGTTGTGTCGAGCCGCATTAGTGTTTTAAAAATAGCGATTTTGATGCTCTCATTGTAGTGCCCCATGCACTCCCTTCAAAAGGCATTTTGACCAAAAAAGAAAATACAGTCAATCTTAAAAGTGGAGTTTCCATTCTAATTATGCTTTTTACACGAATATTTGACTCAGATAGATTAACAAAAAGAGCCCAGGTTCAATTTTGGCGACAGTTACCCTTTAACAGAACGACAACATTAGCACTTTATAATTCTTGAAAACCAAGGACTGGTTGCCTGGAGGAATAAACTAGGCTGAAGGCCTACTACACTGCATACATGTTAAATTGGACATAAAATGTGTTAAATGAATATGGTAAATGGTAAATGGACTGCATTTATATAGCGCTTTCATAGACCCATGGCCACCAAAGCGCTTTACAATTTGCCTCTCATTCACCCATTCACTCATACATTCATACACCGACGGCGGAATACTGGAATAATAATATCCTCTTAACTTCAAGAACAGCACCTCCACCCGCGCTTTACACTTCTGCTCATGCGAACACATTCACTCTCTCATTAGCTGAAGAAATGTCTGTCAAATAATTAAAGAAGTGCAAACAAGTGTCACCAGCAGGTGGTGCACAGACATGGTGAACAAAATAACTGATTCACATAAAACTACTTAACTTTATATAAAAAACTATATTATATTTCCATTTTTGCTATGTTTACTAAATGTATTCTTTTTTTGTACACAATTATCATAATAAATAATACACCACTAGAATTAGAGCTCTGTTCTTACAATAGCCTATTATTTTTTATTGGGCAATTTATTTACAGAATACAGTAAAATCTCTGGAATCTGGAAACAGTTTGATCTCTAAATTACAGAACATTACAAGGATGAGTCAAGTATGTTGTGGATTTTAAGTAGGCTGCTTACTGAAAATTTTTGTATATTCAGCTTCAAAATGACCAGTTCGTCTGGTCTTTTATTAATACATGGGTCGCTGAATAAATTAGGCCTACTTGATTGTGATTGGCCACATGCGACATTCAGCAGTCTAATCTGAATAACGACTGTTGCACGATAACAACACTGTATAACTGACCATTCATAATATGTCCTACATAGTTGTGCTCCTCTCCCTCCTCCCGCGAATGCCACAAATATGATAATAATCAACTCGTATTTGTAGGAAGTGTGTTTTGAAAGTAATTTCTCCCGCATTTTCTCTGGCTGGCAGTATCGATCCGAGCGGGAGATTGAAAACCCGAAGTGGAGCTCGAGCGGTGGATTACATGACGCTTTGAGCGGGGAGGGGAATATTGTCACCCATTTATACTATTCCAGTCCAGCTTCCAGTCTGTGTTTCGTTTTCGTCGTCGTAGAGGGAATACGAACTAACTTCAAGTTGAAACGTAAGTTAAGGACATGTTAATTGAAATGTTGTTCCGAACAACAACCAGATTGCGTGTGTAATTTAATTTAGTATTATATTCATTATATTAATAATTCAATTCAATTATTTGTATAGGCTAGCGCTTTTCACAATAGGCTACACATTTCAAAGCAGCTTTACAGAATGTGAAGTGAATGAGTCCATATTACAATTTACAGTGATCTGTTATCAGAGGAAACTGTCTAAGTTATGTAGGCTATTTCAGAAATGTACATACAAAATCACAGTTTGCTAATTTAAATTGATTAATTTAAACAATGTAACAATTTAATGCAGATACAATGAGCTTCTTTAACCCTCTGGTGTCTGAGGGGTTTTCTGGGACCTGGAGGTGTTCTGACATTTGTGCTTATTTCTGTTACTTGTGACATTGTCATGGCTAAAGTCTTAACACTGCATTCAGCACAAACTCTGCTACAATAATATGTCAGCAGCATGTATGTAAAAGTTTGTAGTTTTGAGATAATGACATTTACGCGTGGTTTGTGAATAAACAAAAAAAAAATCACTGAAATAAGGTCATGAAACCCAAACTGATTATTTCTTCACAAGACTTTTGAAAATTGTATCACGTAGCCTAAAATATTTGCTCCAAAACTATGTGAAAATCACCTTGACTACTCATTCAGATCAGACAATATATTGATTTAAAATTTGTAAGACATGTCTTGTGTATGAAAGCTTTATGCGCGTAGGCGTTAACCACCATGAATATTGAGTGTTTCACACCTGAGAAAGACAAAGAGCCTCCCATAATGGCCCTATATGAGCTCTCAGGCACTTTCATTATGAGGAACCTTGCACAAAGAATGAGGAGATTTAAAAAAGAATGGCTTTTTGATTGTTTGGATTTATTTACAACGCAACAATCCAAAGATACACAACAAATGGCAAAAAAACACATTATTTAACACACTGAACTAAAGACAGAGACTTTAGAGACCAGTCACACACATTTGTGCCATTCCTGAAACATAGTACATACCTGTCATTTCCCAGGTGTTTGATTTTTCACTTTGCCATGTTCATGTTGAAGTCAGCAGGACTGGTCCCTAAAAATACAAAATAAAAAGCTGTGAACATGCTAATATCAAGAGAAACAAGGGCTGCACAATTTTGTGAATACATTTTAGATTTGTTCTGGTTAAAATTGCTTTTTAAATGTTACAACACACACACACACACACACACACACACACACACACACACACACACACACACACACACACACACACACACACACACACACACACACATATAATGAACACCAGGTTTGTTTTGCCTTGTATATACATGCAGGGCTGCAAAACATAATAACAATAGTCGTTAAAAAGGAACACTTCAGTAACACACTAGATAAAAATATATTGATTATCATATCATATACTTCAAATGTTTACAATCGATATGAGGTTATGAAATGAGATTCAAACATCAAGCCTAATGTTTGGTGTGTTTTGCTTTTCAAACAGACAGCGGTGACTGACTCAAACTCACAGTGCGTGCAGAGAACATAAACTGAAGTGATGGAGCCGCTGAATGTGAAGTTTATGCAACAATAACACTAACTAATATAATTCAGAATTATCTCTTACCTTAAAATCTTTCTTGTCTTCAAATCGCGTTCTTCTACTTGTAAATCCAATAATCTCACAGCGTGTTTCCAAACTCGACGAACAGCAGAGGACTGATGAAGTTTGGTCCTTTTTTTTTTTTTTTTTTTTTTTTTTTTTTAATTAATTTCACTTCAAACAAAGTCAATGTACAGATAGAATTGCAATATAAACAAAATAGAAAAAACAAAAAACAAAAACAGACAGCCAGGGGGGAAGGCTAAACATTATATAAAAATATCAAAGGATTCACAAACCAAAATAGTTTTAATTGCTTTCTTATTGTGGGAATGAAAGATAGTTTTGATATATAATTGCATTTCTTTTTCAAGAACCAAAAACAAAGGATTGTTTTTACTGTACTTACATTTATGTATATGGAATTTAGCAAATATTAAAATAAGATTTATAATATAGTATTCTTTCCTTTTATTTGAGGGGATATTAAAAAAACCAAATATTATATTTTCTAAACACAAAGAAAAAGAGGGGTCAATGTTGTCAATTATAAATCTAGACAAATCTTTCCAAAATTTTCTTACATGAGCGCAATGCCAAAACAGATGAAACAAAGTTTCAGGCAATGTATTGCAAAAAGAACAGTTCAGATCAATATCCTTTTTGAATTTAACAAGAAAATTATTTACTGGGTAGTACCTGTGTAATATTTTGAAACTTATTTCCTTTATTTTATTTACCAATAAATATTTGTTTGGTAAAGTCCAGATGGCCTTCCATAACAAACCTTCAGCCAGTCTATTCCAGTAAACAGTACAGTTTGGCCTGGTGACAATGTCTTTTTGAAACCATGAACGAATGGTTTTATTTACATTTACGACTCCGGGGGCAAAACAAATTTTCCCAATTTCAGTATCAAATAAATTAAAGGAAGAAAGGGGCGGAGTACTGGTTTGGTTATTAGCTCTGAATAATGCCAAGACCCCTGTGGGGATCGCATCCATGACAATCGAAAACTCCCTGGGCGTCACTGGAAATTTATGGAGATCTAGAAACTCAGAGTAAGTTAGCAGCATACCTTCTTGATTTAGTAATTGATTTACTCTTATTATACCTGCCAAAAACCATCTTTCAAAAAATAAGGTTTTATTTTTAAATAACAAATTATAATTGTTCCAAATTAAATATCTATGGGGTGAAAAATTATGCTTATATAAAAGGGACCAAGCAAGCAACATTTGTTTGTGAAAGCAGGACAAATTTAGAGGGATTTTCTCAATTTTATAATTGCAAATCAATAGAAAATCAAGACTACCTACTCTGGAGAAAACAAGATTGGGTATGAAATTCCAAAGAGAATTTGGATTTAGAATGAAGTGTCTAATCCAATTTATTTTAAAAATATTATTTAAAGTACTGAAATCAAGGAAGTTCAAACCACCTGATTCATAATTATTCATTATTATAGACTTCCTAATATAATGAATTTTGTTTCTCCAAAGAAAATTAAATAAGGCAGTATCAATAGCTTTACACATCTCCTTAGAAACAGCGAGTGAAGTCGCAGTATAGACTAATCTTGACAGTCCCTCAGCTTTACATAACAAAACTCTACCTTTTAGGGATAAATCCCTCAAAAGCCAGTGATTTAGCTTTGCTTTAGTTTTCCGGAGAATGGGATCAAAATTTATCTTACATCTAGATTTTTGGTCTTTCGAAATGACAATCCCCAAATATGTCACCGATTCCTTTACTGGGATATTAGCAATTTGCTGTAATTGACAGTCTTTAACAGATAACAGTTCACATTTGTTAATGTTTAAGTAAAGGCCTGAAGCTTTAGAAAAGGCATCTACTGCTTTAAGAGCTGCTGAGACTTGATGTTGATCTTTTAGGAACAGTGCAGTATCGTCTGCTAACTGGGATATTATAATTTCCCTACCAGCAATAGATATACCTTTTAATTGGCTTGACTTAATATGAATATTCATAAGCTGAGTGCAAAACAAGAAGAGATAAGGGGAGATGGGACAACCTTGCCTTATTCCACGGTTTAAATTAAATCTAGACGATGTACCACATTTAAGTTTAATAGAACAGTTTGCGTTGCTATACATTGTTTGTATAGCATTACAAAAAAAGTCTCCAAAGCCAAATTTTTGTAAAGACCTAAAAATAAAAGCATGCTCCACCGTATCGAAGGCTTTATAGAAATCTAAGAAAAGAATAAATCCATCATCAGTACTTAAATGTGAATAGTCCAACACGTCTAGGACTAATCTTATATTATTTGAAATATGTCTTTTCTTTAGGAAGCCAGATTGAGCCTCATCTATAAGGGGGTCCATAACTGATTTGATTCTATTGGCAAAGACTAAGGCAAAGATCTTATAATCATTGTTTAAGAGAGAGATTGGTCTCCAATTATCTAATAGTAAAGGGTCTTTTTTTGGTTTTGGAATCAAAGTAATTAATCCTTGAGTTAAAGTAGATGGAAGACATTTATTTTCTATACTCTCTATATAAACTTCTTTAAGAAACGGGGCAGTAAGTTCAGAAAAGGTTTTATAAAATTCAGCCGTGAGGCCATCAACCCCAGGAGATTTGTTAACCTTAATATGTGCGATAGCGTTTGAGACTTCCTCAATCGTAATTAAGCTATCACAAAGCTCTTTTTGTACAGGGTCGACAGATTTACAATTTATTCCAGAAATAGAGTTTAGAAATAAATCAGCCGAATGATCACAGAATTTGGATGAATATAAACCACTATAAAATTCTGTGCAAAATTTTGATATTTTAACTTGGTCATCTGTAACATCCCCATCTATTTTAAGTTGTTCAATTGTATTATTTTTAGAATGAAATTTCTCTAGACCAAAAAAATATGCAGAGTTTTGTTCCCCTTTCTCCAACCATCGCTTCCGTGACCTAGTGAAGGCTCCTTCTGCCTTATTCTTATATAATTTGTCCAACTCCAATTGTAGAGTGACTAACTCCGCTTGTTCATCTTCACTAGGACATGATTTTGAGGAGAGAACAGCTAATCTTGAGATAATATTGTCCTCTTTAGTGCGTCTTTCTATTGCCATTAAGCTACCCTGTTTTCGAAAGTACTTAGCTACCTCAAATTTCAATAGCTCCCAATTACTGCAGAATTTATTTTCTGAAAGTGCTTTATACCAGTGACATAAAATAAGATTTTTAACCTTTGTTTTAATATGTTCATATTGTAGTAATGAACTATTAAGTTTCCAATATGAGTTTCTACCCATGGTATGTGGAGAAGTGCTGAAATTAATTGAAATAAGAACAGCTTTATGGTCGCTGAGTGGTGAAGGAATTAAATTAACAGAGATACCTGAAGATTGTATATTCGCAGACACTAACCAATAATCTATTCGAGATTGCCTATTACCAGACTTGTTGCTCCAAGTATATGTCAATGAATCAGGAAACGTAGACCTCCATATATCAACCAAATTGAATCTCTCCATAAAACGTTTCAGGTTTGTATTTTGACTATAAGATGGTCTTGCTGGTAAACAATCGAGAGAGCCGTCCATAACAATATTAAAATCACCCCCTATGATAAGAGAAAGATCCGGGAATTTCAATAGCTCCTGAAGGATATGCTCTTCTAAATTTTCAAATAAATGATCGTTTTCACTTTTAGAATTATATCCATAAACATTCACAATGAGCAATACAGAACCATGAATTTTGAGAGTTTGGCACAAATAATGTCCAGAACCGTCACGTTGTGTGTGCAAAATCTCCCCGGTGAATCTGTTCTTTAAAGTGACGACACCGGCCGAGCGCTCAGATCCATGCGCACACCAGATGTCGTTACCCCATTGAGTCCTCCAGAAACGCACATCATCAGGAATCGAATGAGATTCTTGAAAAAAGCAAAAATCAGTCCTATGCTGTTTAGCAAATAAAAATAAAGCTTTCCGTTTAATATGTTGTCTTAACCCCCTGGCATTTAGTGTAACTAGACAATGACAGAACGACAGTGAAAAGTGATCCACAAAAATAAGTGCGATTAAGAACAGCTGGTAGGAGACACCGCGTATAGGCTATAGAGAAAAATAAAATAAAACTCGAATTTCCAATGGCCACGAAAACTGACCTTGTATGAAAACAGTGTTTCCATTTGATGACAACTGTGTGTAGGCCTATAAATCCAATGTTGGCTTATAGGAACAAAAAAAAAAAAAAAAAAAATCAACCATTCAGTAAAGTACGCAGAGTTGCATGTCCTCGTTCATCATATTAGGTTAATTCCGGTCCCGATGGCAAAGGTATAACAAAAAATTAAAAATAAAAAACTTTGAAGACATAACGGTCTTCACTTCACTTTAGTTTAAAATACTGTCTACAAAACCGCTTAATGATCCAACTTTAGTAGGGCTGTTTTCTTACCCCCAAAAAATAAAAAATGGGTTACCTTCCTCATCTCTTATGGTGGGTTAATTTCGATCCCGGCAACAAAGGCACGTCCACCAACAAAGTAAGCAGATTTTCCTTTGAGACGGGCTTCATTTACTGCAGGCCACAGCTGGAGACGTCGTGTTCTGTCCATCTTAGACAGATCTTCCGCAAAACGCAGACCGTGACTCCTCAGGTATTCGGACTTTTTTGCCGCTTTCCACACCGAATCGCGAATCACCCTGGATGTGAACTGAATAATTATTCCTCTGGGTTTATCAATATTGGACAACTCCTTTCCTTTCTTCTGGCCCAGACGATGCACTGTGTCAATGAGACTAGGAAGTTTGGCCTTCTCTGCAGGTAGGAGAGCTTGACATATGCCAATAGCTTCATGGCGCACATCTTCTTTATCAGGTTCTGGTACACCGAACAAACGGAGATTCCATCTTCGTGAATAACTTTCTAACTCTGCTATACGCAACTCAGCTGAGCTCAGGCGCGCCTCATCGTTAGCGATGCGCTTTTCAAGAACTGCAGATTTCTCCTTAAAGGTAGGGTTGGTAATCCTGTTCAGAAACATTTTTTATTATACTGGGTGAAATGGTCCTTCCATTCTGATAGTAGTCAATACATTATGTGTTCAGAAAAAGGAATGAAACAAATCTGACCTCTGTAGCAGCTGTAGGACAGTAAAAACTCTGACCAATCACTGCCATTCGGTGCGAATGTAAAGAACCAATCAGATGCCTTCATGTCTCGTGCCCGAGCACCACTGCGTGCACAGCAGTGATGCGCGGGTCAATGTATAAACAACCCGCACCCGACCGACGTTTTCAACTAACCCGCCCGCAACTCGGACCGCAAAAAAAGGTAAGAAAATATTGTACCCGACCTGCGTTTTTTAAAGTAGCTATAGTAAATGCTCATCGCGTCATGGGCCATAGACGGAGGAACTAGGGGTGCGCATTTTTCAGAATGCTGTATGATATAGCCTAGTGTTTTGTAATAAAGGCTTGATTTATTCATTTATTTCGTTTCATTTTCTTAACAATTAAGATGCTGCATGTGTTTATCCAGTCTAATCGACGTGCGTCTCTCCCCGGACTTTCCCAACAAAAATCCCGCCCCCTCTCAGCAAATAGGCTACATAAAACTGACATTACTGAGCTATATGCGTTTAAAAGTAGCCCGCGTCAGCTTTTATTCAAAAGTTAATAACGCATTCAACATTCAAAAGGTAAATAAGGATTTCCCACTGTCATCTGCAGACTGAGCTCGTGCGTCATCCTCGCGCATTCAGCCAATAAAGTGTAGACCTATGTATTTCATAGAACATTGTGTCTAGTACTATATAAATTACAAAGGTAAACGACCCGACCGACCGCGACCCGAATATCATTAAAAATATTTTTGGATGACTCGTAACCGCGGGCGCAGGCACCCGCTCATTTTGGATCAACCCGCGCATCAGTGGTAGGTATGCAGCTGACTCCAAATGTGGATGCGCGTTCATGTTTGTGGGGGGGGCGTAGCTTTGGACGGAGCACTGACAGGAGGGGGCGGAGCTTAGAAGAGGTGCCACTTTCAAATCTGGCTAGCTCTCCAACATTACCTACTCTAGCTTTAATGTCCTTTATCTCAGCGCATGCAAAGTCAATAGTTTTCTTGAGTCCCTCAATTCGCAGGGTGTTGTCAGAGATCAATTTCTCCAAAGCATCGGATCTGGAGTTGATGAGTTGCGAGAGTTGTAGGACTATGTCAGAGCTTTCCGTTACAGTGGTCTCCATTACAGCGGCTGAAGTAGGTAATTGCTCCGATTTACCTTTCTTTGGAGCAGGTGATTTGCTGGGGGTGACAGGTATAGCTGTAAAGTCTTCATCAGCCGATACATAGGAATGTTCCTCCATGCTAACGCTATTTGGTGTGACTGTTGTCTTAGACTTCGATTTTCTATCTCTTTTACGATCAGAGGTCGCCATTTAGTCAAATTAAATGTTGTTTAACCAATTGAGAGTCAATACGTTACATTAGATATAACAATTAGACTATCATTTTCCTAAAAACAATTTAAATTTCGCGGCTCTCCTTAAACCATGTGCTTACTAGGGCGCCATCTTGAGCTTCCCCTCGTTTGGTCCTTTGTTTTTGAGGTAATGAGCGCGTTCGCGTGACACGTGGAATATTTGCATGTCTATATGTTTTGCACGTGTGGGTGTGGTCACATTAAAACTAATGAGCACTGGTTAGAGAAACTGAATAGGCTATCTTGTTGGTTTTATACAAATTACTTAAACAGAGAATATTTGTTTTCGTTTTGAATCAGATAATTTAAAACTACACACTTAAATGATTATAAAGATACAGAGCTCACAAATGTGTGACAAGTATTCCCTGAGTTTTGTTTATGTTTAGAGACATGCTCAAGAAAAAAAAGTTCACGAGATGGAGAGGCAGAAAGCACACCCTAATTTCTTTATTTTACAAAAGCACAACAAGTGGACACATACAAAAGTAGACATCTCACAGATTCTTTTTTCATATTTATTAAGTCTGTATGACCATAAATGACGGAGTATTTTAAGTCTATTTAGTTGCTATGTGAAAAAAATAATACAGCGTTAATACAGATACAACGAGATACATACTTGTTTTTTAACAAATGATTATGATATTTAGAAAATATAGCATTGGTGCATGTTGATTCAGAGTTTGCTGAATCTGACTAGATTATTTTTCATGTAATGTAATGCACTTAATATTTGTTATGCTGTTAATCTGCTGTATTGAATAACAGAAAAGTGTGGAATTGTACAAGGGCCTATTTTTTTTCTGTCTTTCATTTGAAACATAAACAATAGGCTACTGATGATTAAAGGTAAAAACAGTCAAAATTAAGTAAGCTTCATACGTGATAAAAAAGCATAAAGTAAAAACACACTTCAGTGATTACAAACTTTGCATTAATTCATTATCCTTTTACTTCCATTTTTTGACCAGGCATCCATTAAAAAAAAAATCCTTTAAATACTTCAGTTATACGTCATGAAACTTCTGTCAATCATTCACGGCTCCTCCCACAAAGATATGCATAAAGGCTGTAATATGTCCAAAACACTACAGCCTCTTCTTGTTAGGCGAAATAAGAAAAGAAAGAAAGTGAAAACATTAATAATTAAATATTTAAGTAAAAGCTTAAACAACATTTGTCATGAGGAAAGGCTATTGGGTTTTGTCTCCATCTAGTGGGTATTTTTACTTACTGGAAGATTTTCATACAGAGACGAGTCCAGTTCGGGTTTACAATCATCAAGTTGAGCAGCCTTTATTGAAGTAAGTAAAACAGTTTTCAAAGTAAAAACAGAAGTGTGTTATTTAAATTCCCACTACTTAGTCAATATAGACATGTTCACACTGACATTGAGCGTTTAATTCCTTTTGGCTGAAGATGAAGAGAGTTTAGTCTTTTGTAGGAAACACTTACCGCTACATTCTCATACACAAGATCACTCAATTCAACATCATAAGCGTCGCGTCTGTCATGATCAGGTCTGGGATGATTCATCTTTGCCATGAAAGAAAAATCAGAATAGAGAGAAAATAAATAATGTCTATAAACAACTAACAAAGTCACTGCTACATTCAGACTTTCAATATTTTACCATTTAATTTACCGTATTTTCCGGACTATACGTTTTTTTCATAGTTTGGCTGGTCCAGCGACTTATAGTCAGGTGCGACTTATATCAAAACTAACTCATACTGACTGAGATGAAACAAGAGAAAACATTACCGTCTATAGCCGCGAGAGGGCGCTCTAGTTGGCGGAGTAGTTCAGAAGCGACACCGAGGAAGAGCACAGTTTTTGTGGAATGAGGTCGCGGGAGCTTGGTGAACTTGCTTACTGGTAACTTGTTGGACTCGCTGGCTTATGTTAAAGGGGTGGTTGATTGCGATTTCACTTTTTTCATTTTAAATAGTGTGTAATGTTGCTGTTGGTGCATGAACAGTATCTGCAAAGTTGCTGCGCTGAAAGTTCAACGTAAGCAGAGATATCGTCTTTTAAAAATCAGGAAGTTTAATGCCTACAAAAACGACTCGAATGGGACTACAACGAGATACTTCCCGGGTTTTATACGCAACTAACCCATACATTTACATCAACCCTCCCTCCGGAATAAGCAAAAAAAGGGGCATGGCCATATTTCTGCGGCTTTGTGGAAGAGGAAGAGTTATAGTGGAGAACTGTAGCCATGCCGTCGAAAGTGTGTTATTTTCACCCAGCTGTCAGGTCTTCTGTGTTCGGCTTCCTACGGACGCTGTAGTTCGTCCACAATGGCTAAAATTTCTGTTCAATTATGTTCCTGAAAATTACAATCGTAATTTAGCTCTCTGTGCTGCGCATTTTACAGAAGACAGCTTCCAGAATCTCCACGAATTCAATGCCGGATTAAACAAGAAACTGTTAATAAAACATGAAGCAGTTCCAACTTTAAAACCCAGAGGCAGCCGTTGTTGGGGTTGTTGGGCCACAACCTGTAAGTAAGACTTAATCATTTTAAATGTATTTGCATGTATAATTTCAGACGTAATGTTTTAGTTTTATCAGGGACGTAAACAAATGCCAGCGCTGGCGTTAGTAGCTGCTATATCGTGTCTATGACAAACGCGTACAAACATTTTGAACCTGAATTTGTAATTATGTACTAATTTTGTAAATGTATTTTCCATGTATACTTTATGACGTAATTTTTCGATTTGATCAAGAACGTAAACCAATGCCAACGCTAGTTTGTTTATAGTAGCCAGTTAGTTCTATGCTATTTTGTGTGTATAAGACAAACGTGTATAAAGTTTAAAAAATGATATGTAATCGCAACAGCAAACTTCAGCTGCGGTATTACTCAGTCATTTATTCAGTTATATTAAATGTTTAATCAGGAGAAAACCGTATCTCAAAAGCTAACAAACAGCAGTGGCATTTTCAAGTAACAGCGTATCGAAATTATTATATAATAGTAGTAGAATAGAATAGTATAGAATAATAATAATAAAAAAAAATTACCATTCAGAAGCGTTTTGTAAGAGTGTTTGGGGAGGTTCTGCTTGACTCTCTTCAGTGCCGCTTTCTGGGTCTGATTCTGGCTCAAACTGTACGGCAGTATTGACACCATTATTTACATTTGACCGGAGCACATGCGACTTTCGCCGGTAAAGGTGATAGGCGTGAAGTTTCCGGACAACGTGCACTGCGCAGTTTAGCCAATTACAACACACTGGCCCAGCTAACCAATCTGAGCCCATGCCTGTTTCTGAGGGAGTGGTTTCATAGAATCAGGAAGTCAACCGGTCGTTCAAATGACAGAGGAGAAAGCGTCTTACAATAAAGGTGAAATTAATGAAAAATAAGGCTTAAAAAGAAAAGAAAAGACGAAGACATGTTATATTGCACCCCATAAACACAATCATGCAAAGAAAAAAAGCAGTAAACCACCCCTTTAATGTATCCTATTCGGCCTCCCAGTCCCAGGTATATGTTCTTTATGCTATTGTGTAGCTGGATAACTGTTAATGTGTTACGCTAACATGCCGGACACCTATTCAGCCTGTTGTTATGTGTGCTATTGTGTAGCTGAATAAGCCTTCCAGATTAAATGTCTGTTCTTGGTCTTGGATTTTGTGAAATTAAAAAATAAAAAATGCGACATTTTCACACAGCGCGTTGATCCCGGGAAATTGCTGCGAAATTGCCAGAGTGCCTTCTGTGTGAACGCAAACATGTCCATAGGTTGGGGACCTAACATTGCCGGGATCAGTCCTGGAACGCGCCCTGTGTGAACAAAAGCAAGGATCAATGCCGTAAGGTGTGTGTCGTAGTGATGACGCACGTGCCATCGCGCGACTCTAGAAAGTTTGTGTTCGTCATCAACAAAGAAAGAACGAAAAAAATGTCTGCAAACTGGAAGGAAGCAGAGACCAGGAGCTCCTCACTATCCGCACTGAAGCTGAGAGCGCTCGCCAGCTTGTGGAACGGCACGCGATGCGTTAGTGTACATGTTGTCCACGCGCACGTTACACGTCTCATCCTGACGTCACGTGTCTTTACGGGATCTTACCCGGATGTGTGTGAACGCACTCACAGATCCCGGAAAATCACTGGCAGTGTGAATGAACCAAAATCAAACGATCCCGGGACAAATCCCGGGTCAAATTATCTGTGTATTTTCCAGAATCTCTGTGTGAAAGGGGCTTTATAGTCCAGTGCAACTTTTTTTTCCTCTTCATGATGCATTTTTAAATGCGACTTATACTGGAGTGACTTACAGTCCGGAAAATACGGTAGACACCATATCAACTTCTGATCATTTTTCTCACCTGAGACTCCTGTGTGTCATTTCTCTTTTTCATCCACCAGGTTCCCCTTTAAATATAATGATTTGAATCAATTACAACTAATCCGAATTTATTCAATGCTTAATACACAGTTATGAGTAAAGAGATTTCTCTATAGGATGGGCTGTTTTGAATGTGATGAAATCTGGTGTATCTTCAGGATTTGCTGCAGTAATGGTGTGAGCTTCAGACTTCCTTATTCAATCATTTGTAAAGTTCGCCTTGGCTCACATTAGATATTTTTATAATAATTCATATAATTGATCATCGTTTAAAGGTACAATATGTAAGACTTTTGTATCAAAATATCCAAAATCCACTTGCACAGTATATTTCTTTTTAAAAAGTGCCCATCCCTGTTTATTTGTCACCTATCAATTACATAATATACACGTTATCCCTGGTTTCCGCTTGTACTGCCATAGTAACCATGGCGACAGACGTGGACAACTGCGTAATGTTTAGCGGCGCTCACGCTGTTGTTGTTCGTTCAAACATTGTGGATCATGGCAAGCAGACTTTGGGACAAAAGGAGAACTAAAACGAGGATCAATATCGCCGTGGCGTTTTCGAGATGCCGAGAGCTAGCGTCCACGACTAACTTCGAGTTGACAGACGCCGCTCATGCATGTACTTTATTAGACAGGTGAGCAAATGTACATACAACTAATCAATGTTATATAGCTCAACATGATGAAAATGTTGGAATATGATCAGTATGTTATTCTAATGTTGATCTAGCTTACTGCTTCATTTAGCAAACAAACAAACACACAGAATAACATTATGATTTTCAACACACTCAAATGCTGTTTAGTGTGATAGTGTAGAGCGAATAAACAGCGCTGTGTTACCTCACAAGATTGAATTCGTCTTATAAACTGACCTGTGCGAGTAGTAATTCTGCACTTACGGGTCCTTATTCCTTTATATCTGCAGGACTTATCTGTCTCTATAGAAATTTTGACCTGCTTTATATCGCAGTCATGTTAAAAAACATGAATGTATTCACTCATCCATAAACATTATTAGATCCATCAGCTTGACAGCAAGTCCCATAATTCCGCTTATCACTGCATCATCAACCTTCAAAGAGGTTAGCAACCCCTAGCGGCACATTTTTTTCAACCTATTGTAGCTCTAAAGTAATGATCAATTAATCAATTAATCGTTGCCGAAGCTGGGGGTGCTACTATGGGTACGTTTACACCGACAATGATATGCTTAAAATTGAGTTCTTCCTTTGAGTTTTCCGCGTAAAGACGACACCATTGTCAAAACGATTCCCAGTCACACGGATCTGCTAAAACGACTGAAAACGCTGTATTCTGCTGCCAATCCATTGGATGGCGATGAAACACTACAGACTGAACATGTAATACGCATGTGATTCGTGTTTTTGTTGTTTTCAACCCGTTTTTAAAAGTTTGCATTTTCAGCCACCCAAAACTTGGCTTGGCTTTACAATGAATATAGGGAATATGACTATCACTTGAAGCCTTGAGACGAAGAACCATATAAGTACATATTTTCAAATTTTGAATAATACATTTTTTTTAAATTTGGACTGTGAACATTATATTATATATTTTTATTTTACTTGAAGATAGATAACAAAAGCTTCCCAATTCTAATGAGATACGATTTTTTAGTGTCAATCTTAAAAATAAAAAGTTAGAGTAATTTACATTTCTGGAATGTGGAAGATCAGAATGTATGTGTAATAACTGCAAAGTAATTGATATTACAATACATTTTAAGTTAAATTAAAATTACTTAATTTTTTAGGGCAACCAGTTTGCTCACATTTTTTAAGTAGATTCAACTTGTCCGGGCTAACAGTGATAAGACCACAGACACACATCTTACCAAATCAGCATCATGATGATCACTGCAGCTCCACAAATCACTCCTATTGATATGTATATCACCAGACTTCCTAAAACTAGCACAAATGTATAAAACATTAAAAAAAAAAAAAAAAAATGGCTGCACTTTAGAAAGAGCAATGCAAGTATATGAGCCGCTCTACCTTTAACAGTGACAGTTACAGCGTCTGATCTCTGAGATCCATGTTGATTGTGAGCCTGACAGTAGAAGCGTCCACTCTGTAGTGCACTGAACCTCTGTCCAGATCCAACAGCTGAGGTTTCATTCTCCTTAAACCAGCTGAAGTTCAGAGCCGGAGGGTTTGAGTCACTGATGCAGTTCAGAGTCACCGAATCTCCCTCCACTATTACACCAGATCCACTGATCAACACTGAGACGCTCCTGGGAGGATCTAACACAGACAAAAATGTTATCTTAAAATCATCTCATTCAAACACAATCTCTGTTTTTTTAAAAGACTAAATTAATCTGTACTCACACGTGACATTGAGCTGAACAGCAGGAGAGATGTGAGTGTGTCCGTCTACAGCACAGCTATATCTGCCTGAATCCTCTCTTCTGACTGGATTGAGGGAGAGTTTGTTACTGAAGTTACTCTCAGTTAATATCTTCAGTGAGTTTCTGTACCAGATGAATGTTGCTCTGTCAGTCAGAGCGCAGCTGCTTTTACATGTCAGAGTGACTGAATCTCCCTCTGTCACTCTCTCAGGAGACTCCACCTGAAGATCTGAACACAACACACACATTATATCTAGTGCTGCTGTCATACACTCATTATTATTCTACATAATGCACAGAAGAAGAGATAAACCTCACCAAACTCACCTGTGACAGTAAGAGTCACTCCTGGAGCACCAATCCATTTCACATTAGGTTTATCAGTGATGAATCTGAAATAGTACATGCGTGAATCCTTCAGTGTCACATGACTCAGTCTGACGGTGCAGTTCTGCTGTTTATCTCCCAGATACTGAAGCCTCTGACTGTATTCAGGGTCATTAGACAGATCTGGATACTCTCCATTATCTTTTACCAGTGATTTGCTCCAGAACGTCTTTGTGATCTGAAGTCCAGTAGGGTATGTATAAGTGCAGTTCATTATCACTGTTGAGTCGTTTAGTGCACAGATGTGTGAAGGACTGTAACTCACATCCTCTTTCTGACTACAAACCCCTAAAAAAAGTGAATCCTGAACAAATTAGCAGCAGTTTGTGCATAAAAACAGCAGTATGCAAAAATTCCAGAGGGTTGCAGAGACTCACCGTGAATCATGAGCAGAAAGATCAGAGGAAGAGGAGGAGCCATTCTGACTAACATCACCATAGCAACACCTACAACACATTTACAGTTGCATATTTTCAGCTTTAATGTCAGCATGAAACATAACAACAAATAATACTTTATTTATCCAAGAACATGACGGGAACAGTCATTTTTGTAACTGTCCAATGTCTTTCACTTCCCCGTTTTGATTGACAGCATAGACAGTAGGACCCTGCCAGAACGCTGGACTTTAATTTCATACTTAGAAACTGTTAAAAAGCACCTTAGTTTACTTTTGTATCAGTGCAATGTTTACAATACATACTCTGGAGCTTATTGTCACTCTTGTGAATATGCAGATTTATTTTTTAAATCCACTTTAATATATAAGTCTTGGGTATATGTCTTTATAATCTATCTTATCAGCCATATCACCCTGTAGCCCAAGACCGGTTGCCCACTGAAGCTAAGCAGGGCTGAGCTGGTCAGTACCTGGATGGGAGACCTCCAGAGAAAAACCAGGATGCTGCTGGTAGAGGTGTTAGTGAGGCCAGCAGGGGGCGCTCACCCTGTGGTCTGTGTGGGTCCTAACGCCCCAGTGTAGTGACGGGGACACTATACTGCCAAAAGAGCACTGTTCTTCGGATGAGACGTTAAACCGAGGTCCTGACTCTCTGTGGTCATTAAAAAAATGTGGTGTAACCACGGCATCCTGGCCAAATTTGCCCCTTGGCCTCTGTCCATTATGGCCTCCTAATCATCCTCCTATATATACTAATTGGCTTCATCACTGCCTCCTCTCCACCAGTAAGCTGGTGTGTGGTGGGCGTTCTGGCGCAATATGGCTGTCGTCGCATCATCCAAGTGGAGGTTGTAAAAGCGCTTTGAGGTCTCAGATAAAGCGCTATACAAATGTAACAAATTATTATTATCTTCATTATATGATAATGATATTATTTTCGCCAACAAAACACTGCTAGAGAAAACATTGTGCTATTGGACTTTTGATTTTAAACCATAAGTTACTGAGACACAGCCCTGTGACAACTAGCCCCAGTCAATCTCCCATAAATCCCCCACACTTAAGATATTTGACAGAACAGTTATAAAATCATCTCTTACCCGCTTCACCAACACCCGTGACCAGTGCCAGCACTAAATGATCAGGATGTAACCAGTGTTGGCTTTTTCACACTCTGAATCACACGTGATTAACACATTATATTTTAACATGAACTTATGACACCTCAACTAGTGCAGATCGAGCAGGGGAAGAAGTATCATTAATCTTGACACAATGACACAGTCAGTCAGTAATAAATGCAGACACAAGCAGGAATAGTAGACTAGAGAGGTGCTGATGAAAGCAAGACGGCAAGACATGAAGAACGATCTGACAATGAACACAGCAAACACAAGACTACATATAGGGAACGGTGACCAACTATCCTGGTATGGAAACTGCTGGATCCGGGATTGTAAAACACTGGAAGGAATTGCAGTGGCAGTGACGTCAAAAACACACATTTCATCTCCAGCATCGCCTAATGTGCATTTGATAAACGTCTGATTTACTGATTTATTAATAGCAATCTGGAAGTTAAATAAACAAAGAACTTAAAATATGCTGATAAAGCAGAATTGATTAATCTGAATGTTTTTATCATGAGAACTACTAAGCGTTTTATTCAGTCAGTGGCCTTGTTCTTCTCGATTGATCACGTGGTCAAAAATAGTTTCCTCTTTCGTAGGTGAGAAAACCAGACTTGTGAATCTCTGACAGCAGCATCACAGTGTGATCATGTGACCTTCGTACGCCAATGAGGGCCATCACACCCAGGAAGACGAGGAAATCAGCAAAGCGATTCTCAGAAATGGAAAGAGGAAAATAAATGCACACGAAATTACCTCATCATAAAATGGACAGAGCAAATGAAGCTGCATCCTTCATTGCACGATAATTAGCCAAACAGAGAAAGAAAGAGGAGGTGAAAAGAGCATTTCTTTAAGATGTGTGTGATTTTCACATGCAGGGAAACTTTTTATTTCTTCACAGACAGGATTGTTCACATACTGAGTGAACAAATGCAACCGTGATCCTTTTTTCTTGAAATTAATTTAATGAGTTTTAATGGGACTCTATAAGATCATCTTTACTAAAACCCTTGACTCTCACTTCCTCTTTTGTGTGTTGATAAGAGGCCTGCGAACTGCATTCAACCTTTATGCAAATCCTGACCTGACAGAAGCTGTATCCTGTACAACACAGACATTCTTACACAGACATCTTGTTCTATAATGCTTTAAGAGAACCACAACTTTACCACTTTATAATTCATGAAATATAACTAATATAACGAGATGATGCATCTCAAGGGGTTTATCCTAATAAAATAAATTTACTCACCACTTTATAATTCATGAAAACCAAGGAGAAGATTGGTTGCAACTGGGAATGGGATTTGTCACTCCAGGCACATATGGCAATAATCTAGACTGAAGGCATACTGCACTGTAACATACTACACATGTTATATTAATACTAGCAATAATACTCGCCTCTAAACTTGGAGGGATGTTATTGGAGGGATCGACGGCTCGCAATATACGTTTGTAGAGTTCTAACTGCAAACTTACAACCAGTGTTCACTGACAGCTGCATTTAGAGGGTCTGTGAAGAGGTCCATGCTATCTAGTATGCATTTACAAGGATAAATTGATCAAGAGCTGCATGGAACAACACTGTATTGAGCTTGTTTACATCAGGAACACACTTACTCATGTGTAACTTGTGCGATCAGTACTCACTGAATCCCCCTAGTGGGCTGGATAGAACAGCACAACTCTAGGGTCTTTTACAATAGCCTGACATATGCAAGGCTGCAATACGTGAAAGAGCTGGAAGTGGATTCTGAACTGCACTTGTAGACTTTCAATTTCTTTTCTGTACTTGGCAAAACACATCTTGCATTTGGGAGCATCTTTGCACATCTCCTCGCAGACAGAGAAGTGAGTCAAATTTACCGGATTGGATGTAAAAAACACATGTTGATGCTTCTCATTTTAGACATCTTAAGTGGTTACCTACCCTGATAGCAATAGACTCCACTGCGGATCCGCAAAACGGGTCCAGTCCACTTGCACAGCGCAACAAATCCGGAACAGATAAGGATTGCGGATCCAGACCAGATCCGCGGCAGACCCTACCCGTATCCGCTGATAAAGCAGCTTATCCGCCGCGGATCCGATCTGGACCCGTTTATGAAGCAGCGGATGCACCGCGGATCCGATCTGGACCCGTTTATGAAGCAGCGGATGCACCGCAGATCCGATCTGGACCCGTTTATGAATCAGCGGATGCACCGCGGATCCGATCTGGACCCGTTTATTTAGTGGGTCATTTGGTCTGGAAACCTTTCAGATCCCTCATTCAAAACAAGTAATCTGGGTCCAGATCGGGTCCAGATCGGATCCGCAGCGGTTATGCTTCATAAACGGGTCCAGATCGGATCCGTGGCGGATAAGCTGCTTTATCAGCGGATACGGGTCTGCCGCGGATCTGGTCTGGATCCGCAATCCTTATCTGTTCCGGATTCGTTGCGCTGTGCAAGTGGACTGGACCCGTTTTGCGGACCCGCCCCGGAGCCTGTGGTACCTCCGCGGCGGATCCGTTCTGGAGTTAGTTTGCTATCTGGGTATAGAAAGCAGAGTTGTGCACTTTAAATTAAAGATGGTACACATGACAATTAATAAAATAGCTCCTTCATTTTTTAATATGTATTTTTCTAGGGTAGTTGAGAAACATTGTTATAATACTAGGCAGAGTCTAATGGACATTACATTATGTCGTTTTAAAACAATGTAGGGTCGAAGGTCTTTTGAACACTCAGGGGCACACGTTGCCTATGTAAAGAGTACACTCTTAAAACGGATGTGTTAAAAACAACACAACCTGTGTTATATCTTAACACACCTGTGAGTCTAGTTAAGGACAACACATTTTGTGTTACTTTTAACTCAACCAGTGTGTTATTGTTCTTAACAATATATTTAACACACTATAGTGTTGTGTCAGTTTTAACACATGTAGTGTGTGTGCTCAGGGACAACACATGTTGTGTCAAATTTAACACAATAAATGTGTAAGTCATTTTAACACACACATTTTGTCATTTAAAAAAATAAAGCGAAAGGGGCAGATGCAAAAATATGAACCGTTTAATCAATAGTCGAGTACAGAATGCATGTGCACACAAAGTACAACACAATGTTTCAAGCTCAATGACTGGACAGACTCACTGTACTGTACATTGTTCAGTTATTCACGCTTCAACCCCTGATTGATAATGCTGCTTTCGACATAAGTTCATGAAGAGATAACAGTTAACCGAGTACGCACTTTGAATTAAATTAAAATGCAGCAACTGACAAAATATTGTACATAAATAACTTTCATGTAAACTGGTCTGTTTGTTTAAGAACATAGCAAACACTGCATACCATTCACAGTGATGGTGAGTGTCGGCGCTCTTATAAAATGATGAGGTGAAAACAACACAACCTGTAAAAAGGGATGTTAAAAAATGACACATGTTGTGTAGCTTTTAACACATGTAGTGTGTGTGCTCAGGGACAACATATGTTGTGTAGATTTTAACACATGTAATGTGTGTGCTCAGGGACAACACATGTTGTTTAGATTTTAACACATGTACACACTTTTGGACGACTTTTTACTCAACCCGGTCCTTTTTCAGAAAAGCTACTTTTTTCCTATTGATGCAGGCTTTCACTTCTTTTGTTATGTGAGACTTATTATTAGGGAACACCATTATCTCCCTTTTGGGAAGTATTGTATCCACACTGAAGCGAATATAGTCCGTAGTCGTCTCTGTAACTGCATTCAGATCTGTGTCGTGAAATACTGACCAGTTTGTACTTAGAAAACACCCTTTTAATGCCTCTACATTTCCTTCATCCCATATAGTTACTGTCTTGACCAGAGGTTTGTTCCTTTTTAAAACAGTTCTGTACACTCTAAAAAATGCTGGGTTGTTTCAACCCAATTTTGGGTCAAATATGCACTGTTAGCCCTTACTGTAGAAAAATACCAAATTATTACAATATCATACCATACAAAAGTTATTGTTGAGAATGAACAGGGATTTAGTTAATAATAAAGTTTGTTGTCACCATGATGGAGATCAGTATTTGCTTTAGTTGGTCTCTTGTACCTTGACTTAAAAACTTCTTCCATTCATCTCTCTCTGGCTGCTGTGACAGTGAGTTTATAAAGCACATTTGTTACTGCAAGAAAAAGTCAAGGGGAAGTGATGTGATGTCATAATCATCCATGAGTGAGTTTCTGCTTTTTTTTTGTACGTAAACTATGAATTTATGGGTATAATACCATATATCTGATAATCTACAGCATGGAATTCAGCAATATTTCCGTAAGCAGGTCAACTGAAGAATATTGAAATCATAAAATGCATTAAAATTGTATTAACTCCTGTTTAACTCAGACACACACAGACATCAACAATCAGCGTATGAATCTCAACAATGGTGACAATCAAAAGTTTCATGTCGCAATGCATGCTGGGTTCCAGGATAGTATAAAACTCCCAGCATGCTCTGCAGCATGAATAATAATTAAAAAAATATATCCCCACCATTGTTGAGATTCATGTTCTAATTTGTGATATCTCTGTGTTTCTACAAGCTGGTGTAGCTCTGTTATCCATGGTTATGCATGTGTTAAAAATAAATTAGTCATTGTAATTGTTGCTGTGTTTTTACAGTAGTGCTTAATGTAGCACTTTTGATGGATAATTAAACTCAGAATAAGTGAGAACTAACTTCTTAGTGAATGAACAGGCTACATGATGATTTTGTTATCATAGTAAATATAACCGCAATAATTCACAAACTATGTGTGTGCACAAGTGTGACTTGCAATAACACAGCTCAACCAACAAGCCAAAATCTTATGCTCTAGCATCAGCAACCCAACTAAAGCAAACACTGATCTCTATAATGGTAACTTTAAATCAAACATTTTCAATTAAACATCTCAAAAACAACTTCTGTAGATGTATGACAGAAATAAAGTCATACTGGTTAATAATACGTGTAATAATGTGTAATGGCTGGAAGTCAGTTGTAGTTCTTGTGTTTCTCTATTTTCTGTTCTTGTGTTCCTCTTTCCTTCAGTGATTCTGCTTGTTAACAGCAGGTGTTCATCACTAATGCTCAACAATCACTTACATATTCTCTTAATTATCTCACTGCAACACTGCGTCAATGTTACTTTTTACTCTTTGTAGTGTGGATTTTCCTGTGGGGTTGAAAGGGTTAACAGTGTAAGGTAAAAAGACACATCCACGAAAAGTATTTAAACAGTAATAAACTGTAAGTTATAAAACAGGTTTATACTGGCAACACTGTTCCCAGTAGTTTACTGTAAAATGTAGTTTTTTGGGTCACCATTGTGCTGAAGAGTAGAGCCTGTGCTTCAGTCCAGGAGAAGATCTAACAACATTAATGATATGCTGCATGTTGCTTTATTTAACAGGCGGTGATTGTGTAGTTGCTGGTCCAGTGGAAATCTTTATATATACTTAAGTCTTTTAGTGGTTTCTAATGAAAGTTCATAATAACTCTTTGGTCATGTATTTAATGCATTATACATTTTAGTTAATATCTTTAAATGACAATTGGTCTATTTAAGGCAGTCGGTTTCTGCAAGGGAAATTAGTTTCAACTCGGGTTTTAATTTAGTGCATTTTACAGTAACAAACTGTATATTACAGTAAAGAACTGTACAATTAACAGTAAATTACTGGCAAAAGTGTTGCTAGTATTTTACTGTAAAAAACCCCCGGTAAGGTCTAACAGTGGGGACAAACCCAGCCGTTGGGTTACATTTTTTAATTACATTTTTAACCCAATGTTTGGGTTTGTCCAAATTTGACCCAAAATTGGGTTTAAACAACCCAGCATTTGTTAGAGTGTATGTCGGACGTGGATAAAGGGGGTTTAGTTTTTGCCTTATAGACATCCTTAATGTTGCCATAATATTTATCCCGTTATTGTTCCTGGTCGCAGATTTAACATATTGGAAAAAGCCTGGTAAAAATGGCTCAAGTTTACAATGATTAAAGTCGCTCAAGACTTGTCACAGTGTCTGGTTTGTGTTTCCCTGGCTAGCCACTAGAGGTCCTCTTCCTCTAGTTTGTTTTAGTGTTTGTTTCTTGTTTTTGGACTGCTTATATGGTTTTTGACCCTTGCTGGGACTGGATTTATGATTATGGATTACCCCATTAAACTGCACATGGATCTTACCCTTTTCGTGTGCGTGTCGTGACAGTAAGTTGCTATATATTAAGGATTTTTATTTTATATTGCTGTTCCAAACAACAGCAATATTGCGAGTGTTCTGCAGTAATTCTTAAATTAATAATCTTATCTAGTTTGATCTATTTTTTTAGCAATCTCTAAGTGTAATGGTCTTTAATATCTGTTATGCTGTTATTCTGATTTATTGAATGTCAGAAAAGTGTGGAATTTTATAACTAGAGACTTATTTGTTTCAGCCTGTTATTGGAAACATCAACAATACGGATACACATGGTTTAAAACATTAATAATCTAAATGAAGTAAGATTCATATATGATAAAAAAGCAAAAATACTTTATTTATTTAAAAAAATACAAATTTTTACATACATTTATTAACCGTCACTGTAAAAAATAAAACATAGATTTCATTTATATTTAATTAATTAAAATGAGGCAACAGATTACAAGCAATATTATTAATTAAATTTTACAAATTAGAATTGAGTAATAATTAATCAAATTAATTCCTTAAATGTTACACTGTAAAAAATAAAACATAGATTTTATTTATATTTAATTAATAAAAATGAGGCAACAGATTACAAGCAATATTATTAATTAAATTTAACAAATTAGAATTGAGTAATAATTAATCAAATTAATTCCTTAAATGTTACTTTCATTATCGCACATCCATCTATAAAATGATCTCCTGATTACTTCAGTCACACGTCATCATGGCACTCCTGTCAATCATTCTCGGCTCCTCCCACAAATAGATGCATAAAGGCTGTAATATTTACTGTGTCCAAAACACTACAGCCTTTTCTTGTTAGGCTGAGAAAGAAGGAAAGAAAGTGAAAACTTTAATAATGAAATCTTTAAATAAAAGCTTCAACAACATTTGTCATGAGGAAAGGCTAAGGGGGTTTTGACTCTAGTGGGTATTTTTACTTACTGGAAGATTTTCATACAGAGTCGTGTCCAGTTTGGGTTTACAATCATCAAGTTGAGCAATCTTTATGAATGAAGGCAAAGTAAAAACAGGAGTTTGTTATTTACAATTCCATATTCTTAGTCAATATAGATATGTTCACACTGACATTGAGCGTTTAATTTCTTTCGGCTGAAGATGAAGAGAGTTTAGTATTTTGTAGGAAACACTTACCGTTACATTCTCATACACAGGATCACCCAATTCAACATCATAAGCGTCGCGTCTGTCATGATCAGGTCTGGGATGATTCATCTTTGCCATGAAAGAAAAATCAGAATAGAGAGAAAATAAGTAATGTCTATAAACAACTCAATTGATTTCCCTGATCAGTAAACTTCTGATAATATTTCTCACCTGAGACTCCTGAGTGCCATTTCTCTTTTTCATACACCTGCTTCCCCTTTAAAGATAATGATTTGAAGCAATTACAACCAATCAGATTCAGAAATTATTTGATTTTTAATACACAGATATGATTTGAACTATTTCTCTATGGCACTGCCGTTTTGAATGTGATGGTATCTGGTGTATCTTCAGGATTTACGTCAGTAATGATGTGAGCTTCAGATTTCCTCATTCAATAACTGACTGAGCTGTGAGTGTGGAAATATAGGATGGAAAATTTTGCCTTGGCTCACATTCATCATGACCACACATGATCCTACTCTGTTAGCCCTTACTGTAGAAAAAGACCAAATTTTTACAATATCATACCATTTTCCATTAAAACAGTAATATACAGGAATATACCTACAGGAATATACTGTGAATTAACAACGCTCAAAGTCGACACTCAGAGGCTGTTTTCCCAATCACACCATATACCCTCATTAACTATTCCCTACACTAGTTCACTAATATAGTCCACTTGATTGAAAAGAAGTGAGTGAGTTGAGACACTGATGAACACCTGATAAGCAGAATCACCGAAGGACAGAGAAACAAGAACATAAAAAAGAGAAACACAAGAACTACAACTGACTTCCAGCCACACTGAGTGTGAAGTTTAACATAATTTATTTCATACATGTACAAAAGTTATTGTTGAGAATGAACAGAGATTTAGTTAATAATGAAGTTTGTTGTCACCATGATGGAGATCAGTATTTGCTTTAGTTGGTCTCTTGTACCTTGTCTTAAAACACTTCTTCCATTCATCTCTCTCTGGCTGCTGTAACAGTGAGTTTATAAAGCACATTTGTTACGGCAATAAAAAGTCAAGAGGAAGTTGATCAGGTGGTTTTGGTTTTGTGATATGTCATAATCATCCATGAGTGAGTTTCTGTTGTTTGTTTGTATGTAAGCTATGAGTTTATGGGTATAAAACCATATATCTGATAATCTACAGCATGGAATCCAGCAATTTTTCTGTAATCAGGTCTTCTGAAGAATATTTAAATCATATAGTGCATTAAAATTATAATTACTCCTGCTTGACTCACACAGACACACACAGACATCAACAATCAGCGTATGAATCTCAACAATGGTGACAATTAAAGTTTCATGTTGCGATGCATGGTGGGCTCCAGGCAGAGCCGTCGCATAGACTGTGCGAACTGTGCAACCGCACAGGGCCTCGCACCACTAGGGGGCCTCGCAATCCTGCTTTTTTTTTTTTTTTTTTTTTATCATATCTGTCAAGGTCACATTAAAAAAAATGCAACAAATTAAGCGGGTTTCTCATTGTCGCTATGTACGTAATGCGTCCTCACTGAAGACAGGAGAGCGGGAAAGCTAAAGCGAGGGAAAGCAAACATGTCAGCTGCAAGAGAACGCCACCGATTTCGGAAGCACAAATCAAGTTCTGAGAAAAGGAAATGTCAATCTTCATCTTTATAACAGAAGATAAAATACAATACAACAATCTTCAAGATACAGTAAATCTTCAAATGTGTAACGGATTGTCACCTTAAAAACTGTATTTTGTGGTGGAAGAAGCAATGCTATATAAATATGTAGTTAGCATCTTAATTTAATCTTTGTTTTATTATTTTATTAGTTAATTTACTAATTGTTAACTCAACTAATTTAACGTAAAGAGCTGGATACTAGAATTAGCCTACTAATAAAATAAATGTCAATAGCCTAAATGCATTGATTAGAATTGCTATAGACTAAATATTTTTCTCGTCGACTAGTAGTCATTCATTTAAGCAGTTAGTCGACTAATCTCACGTTTATATTAATTTCTGCTTAAATACTGGGTGCATGGAGGAATATAGCCTATTCCGCGCATGTATATCTTGCCGCAAAGCACCGGCCAAAGCAGGCTAATGATAATGTCTGAAAAAATAACGAGGCATTTTTATTGTTTATTAATAAAAAATATATATTTGTAAATCAGTGTCGGCTGCAAACATATATACATCTCCGCTGTAAGTGGATGCGTCTTTAGAGAGAAATGCAGCGCACCTTTCATACGGATTATTATTACAGCCTAATTAGCCGGTATTTGCTTTCGATTAATTTTTTTCCGTTTAAAAGTGGACTTTTCGAGATTTATATAGAAATATTCATCATGTTGTTGAGGCTATACACTGTATTTCAGTTCATTTTTGAGACGCGCTCCAGTTCACGCAACCATGAAAGCGCGCCTTGTTTGTTTTATTTCATTTTACAAAAGCACAACGTTTTCTTGTTATTGTGAGTTTGCGACTGATGCATTATTATTTTGTGTATGACCAGAAAAGATTGAGTATTTAAAGTTGTTTCCACTGTTGATAGGGAAATGAAAGTGTTCGCGCCGACGCCTGCCATGCTGTGCGCGCTCGTACGTCTCCGTACAAACAGTTGGATATGCACCTATAATAGCGAACATTTATCTAGGTTACAGTTAGAGCGAGCTGCCATGCCAGACGGATAAGTCCTTTTCATGTTTAACAAATCAAATCATGCATTTTCTACCTACCGCGAGAAAGCGCTGCACTGGTTTGAAAAAGGTAAAAGCATAACGAGCGTAACGAGAGAGCGGTCCCACTGACGGGGATGCAGAGATTTTTCTGCGTGTTTATATTAACATTTCTGATTGTTTAAATGATCAGTCCTTGGGGGCCTTAAAATGCGGGGCCCCGGGCAATTGTCTGCCCTATTGCTGCGCCTCAAACTATGTGCATGATTATGTATTATTTTACTTGATAAAAACGTATTGCAGCGAGATTATTCGTGCTACGCGTGACTGTTATTCATGCGCAATTGAGCATCCACATCAAAGAGCAGGGCCTCGCATTTCAAGTTCGCACAGGGCCTCGCACCCCACCTGCGACGGCACTGGCTCCAGGATAGTATAAAACTCCCAGCAAAATAATTTAATTACCATTGTTGAGATGCATGTTCTTATTTGTGATATCTCTGTGTTGCTACAAAACAGTGTAGCTCTGTTATTTTTGGTTATGCATGTGTTAAAAAAAATTAATCATTGTTGCTGTGGTTTATAGTGGTGATAATGTAACACTTTCGATTGAGAATAAAAATCTGAATGAGTGAGATTCAACTTCTTAGTGATTGAACAGGCTATATGATGATTTTGTCATCATAGTGAATATAACCGCAATAATTTACAAACTATGTGTGTGCACAAATGTGACTTGTAATAACACAGCTCAAGCAACAAGCCAAAATCTAATGTTCTAGCATCAGCAACCCAACTAAAGCAAACACTGATCTCTATAATGGTAACTTTAAATCAAACATTTTCAATTAAACATCTCAATAACTACTTCTGTAGATGTATGACAGAAATGAAGTCATACTGGTTAATAATACGTGTAATAATGTGTTATGGCTGGAAGTCAGTTGTAGTTCTTGTGTTTCTCTATTTTCTGTTCTTGTGTTCCTCTTTCCTTCAGTGATTCTGCTTGTTAACAGCAGGTGTTCATCACTAATGCTCAACAATCACTTACATATTCACTTCATTATCTCACTGCAACACTGCGTCAATGTTACTTTTTACTCTTTGTAGTGTGGATTTTCCTGTGGGGTTGAAAGGGTTAACAGTGTAAGATAAAAAGACACACCCACGACAAGTATTTTAACAGTAATAAACTGTAAGTTTTAAAACAGGTTTATACTGGCAACACTGTTCCCAGTAGTTTACTGTAAAATTTTATTTTTTGGGTCACCATTGTCCTGAAGAGTAGAGCCTGTGCTTCAGTCCAGGAGAAGATCTAGAAACATCGATGTTTTGCTGCATGTTGCTTTATTTATCAGACGGTGACTGTGTAATTGCTGATCCAGTGGAAATATTTTTATATTTAAAGGGTTAGTTCACCCAAAAATGAAAATAATGTCATTAATGACTCACCCTCATGTCGTTCTAAGCCCGTAAGACCTCCGTTCATCTTCGGAACACAGTTTAAGATATTTTAGATTTAGTCCGAGAGCTTTCTGTCCCTCCATTGAAAATGTATATACAGTCTACTGTCCATGTCCATAAAGGTAATAAAAACATCATCACAGTAGTCCATGTGACATCAGTGGGTTAGTTAGAAGTTTTTGAAGCATCGAAAATACTTTTTGGTCCAAAAATAACACAAAATAAGACTTTATTCAGCATTGTACTCTCTCCCGGGTCTAACCCTTTAAGTTTTTTAGTGGTTTCTAATGAAAGTTCATAATAACTCTTTGCCAGTGTATTTAATGCATTATACATTTTAGTTAATACATTTAATTGACAATTGGTCTATTTAAGGCAGTCGATTTTTGCAAGTGAAATTAGTTTTAACTCGATTTTTAATTTAGTGCATTTTACAGTAACAAACTGTATATTACAGTAAAGAACTGTAAAATTAACAGTAAATTACTGGCAACAGTGTTGCCAGTATTTTACTGTAAAAAAACCCGGTAAGGTCTAACAGTGTGCTTAAGTGTGTGGGCCCCAGGGAAAATTAGTTAATGAGGCCCTTCTAAAATATATTTTTAACAAAGTGCTTATTTTTTAATTAACAAAATGTCAATCTTCATCTTTATAGTAGAAGATACAATACAATGTTCATATTTGTAATGGACTGCCACCATCAAAACTGTGCTTTGTGTGGTGGTGACAGGAACAAGGTATTAATTTTATTATTTTATTAATTCATGAAGTCTCACTGAATTCACCACTTTCTCATTCAGTCATTCATTCACACACACTGCAGAGTACCACAGACATATATCTTACCAAATCACTAACATCGTAATGATCACTGCAGCTCCACAAACCCCTCCAATGGATATGTATAATATCACCAGACGTCCTACAACTGAGAGAAAAGAGTAAAATATCTGAATAGATTAATTTGAGTCACGATTGAAAGTGTAATGCAAGTATATGAGCCGCTCTACCTTTAACAGTGACAGTCACAGCGTCTGATCTCTGAGATCCATGTTGATTGTGAGCCTGACAGTAGAAGCGTCCACTCTGTAGTGCACTGAACCTCTGTCCAGATCCAACAGCTGAGGTTTCATTCTCCTTAAACCAGCTGAAGTTCAGAGCCGGAGGGTTTGAGTCACTGATGCACTTCAGAGTCACTGAATCTCCCTCCACTATTACACCAGATCCACTGATCAACACTGAGACGTTCCTGGGAGGATCTGAAATGATCATTAGCAATCATATTAAACTTGAAATCACAGATGTTTAGAGGATTTAATGTCACAGATGCTGAACCATCATTAACTCACACATGATGTTTAAAGTCACATTATCAGAGTATTTCTCTCCATGTTCATTGATGGACTTGCACTTGTATTCTCCACTGTCATCAGAGCTGATCTTTGAGATGCTGAAGATTCTTCCAGATCCTACAATCGTTCCTCCTTTAATCCACGTAAAGTTCAGAGCCGGAGGGTTTGAGTCACTGATGCATTTCAGAGTCACTGAATCTCCCTCCACTATTACACCAGATCCACTGATGGACACTGAGACGCTCCTGGGAGGATCTAAAGACAATCACCAAATTATTTAAGACATCTTACACATTTTTTAAATGATTAATATGAACCAAATTAATCAAAACAGAATTGCATCTTATGTTTTATACTAAACTCACACATGACGTTTAAAGTCACAGTATCAGAGTATTTCACTCCCTGTTCATTGATGGACTTGCACTTGTATTCTCCACTGTCATCAGAGCTGATCTTTGAGATGCTGAAGATTCTTCCAGATCCTACAAACTTTTTTCCTTTAATCCAGAGGATTTCTGCAGGAGGGTTTGAGTCACTGATGCAGTTCAGAGTCACTGAATCTCCCTCCACTATTACACCAGATCCACTGGTCAACACTGAGACGTTCTTTGGAGGGTCTAAAAAGGACAAAAAGTAAAACCTTAAATCATTTAATCATTCAAACTCGATCTCCTAATCTTAAAAATAATTAATGAATCTGTACTCACACGTGACATTGAGCTGAACAGCAGGAGAGATGTGAGTGTGTCCGTCTACAGCACAGCTATATCTGCCTGAATCCTCTCTTCTGACTGGATTGAGGGAGAGTTTGTTACTGAAGTTACTCTCAGTTAATATCTTCAGTGAGTTTCTGGACCAGATGAATGTTGCTCTGTCAGTCAGAGCGCAGCTGCTTTTACATGTCAGAGTGACTGAATCTCCCTCTGTCACTCTCTCAGGAGACTCCACCTGAAGATCTGAACACAACACACACATTATATCTAGTGCTGCTGTCACACACTCATTATTATTCTACATAATGCACAGAAGAAGAGATAAACCTCACCAAAGTCACCTGTGACATTAAGAGTCACTCCTGATTTACCAATCCATTTGTCTTTATCAGTGATGAATCTGAAATAGTACATGTGTTCATCCTTCAGTGTCACATGACTCAGTCTGACGGTGCAGTTCTGCTGTTTATCTCCCAGATACTGAAGCCTCTGACTGTATTCAGGGTCATTAGACAGATCTGGAGGCTCAACACCCTTTATAGTCTCGTTGGTCCAGAACACTTTCATGATCTGAAGTCCAGTAGGGTATGTATAATTGCAGTTCATTATCACTGTTGAGTCCTTTATTGCACAGATGTGTGAAGGACTGTAAATCACACCCCAATCATCACTAGAAACTCCTGAAACACAGAATTCATCCTGAACAATTTAGCAACATTATGTGCATAAAAATTGCAGTATCCAATTGATCTTGAGTGTTTCTGAAGTGTTGCATTGACTAACCGTGAATCATGAGAAGAACGATCAGAGGAAGAGGAGGAGCCATTCTGACTGACGTCACTATCAACACCTACAACACATGTACAGTGGCTTATTCAGTGGCTTATATATATAGTCTTGTTGTTTCTGTGTCATTGTTACACATTAAGTTTTTCATATTCTCATTGTGTTATATGTTTTATCAAATATATCATATATGTGTCTATGTCGTGGGGTTTGTGGTTCATTGAAGTCTGCAGCGGGAGAGAGAGACTGGAGACGAGTGGTGAGTAAGAAGATCAAGTGTGTAATGATAAACATCTGTGTCTAATTGTGTTAATTTAATTAACTGTCATGGAGAAAAGCCACTGGGAAACTGATTCTGAGGACTCGTGAACTGTGTCTGTTCCAGAGCAGACTTTATGCTACTTTGATCTACTGAGAAATGTATTGGAAGTGCAGAAAACACGTGTTTGCTTTTATTTAATTTTAAATAGACCCTGTCCTCTTCCTTCCTTATCAACAAACTTTTCTAAAGTGTCTATTCTTGGACCTACAGATGAAGACATCAGATTAGCTCAACATAAACCCCCTGTATCTTGACTATAGCTGCGCACGCACATGTACAAGTGTGTGGTTCACCTAATGTAGCATCAGTGACCTCATCTTTCTTTCCTTGTGGAAATTCAGCACCATCTGTTTTTAGATTGAACAAAGAACTAAAAGAGAAATATGCTCTAGTTCTTAGCTTAAAGTCAAACAGAAATCAATAAAATACGTTATTCACGCAAGAAAATGACAGCAACCATCATTTTTGCACTGCTGGAGTACGGAACTGTCCAACACCTTTCACCGTCCCCTTTTGATTGACAGCAGCTTTCATGATATAGTCAGCCTGTATTCTACAGTTATCTGTTGTTAAAAGATTAAAGTTGATTTTTATCATGAGTTTTAAGGTGTAAAACCACTGCTAGAGAAAACATTGTGCTATTGGACTTTTGGTTTTAAACCTTTTTTTAGACTTTTGACAGAACAGTTATAAAATCTTGCTCTTACCCGTTTCACCAACCCCCGTGACCAGTGCCAGCACTACAAATGATCAGGATGTAACCAGTGTTGGCGTTTTCACACCCTGATGACACGTGATTAACACCTTATATGTTAATATGAGCCTATGACACCTCAACTAAGATCAAAAAGAGGAAGAGTATTAACAGACAACATTAGACTAAAGGCATAAACATTAAATTGAGAGAAACTTTATATCTGTCCAAAAAGATGCTCATGTAACAATGTTTTCAAAGTTGGGAATATCTATATTTAATCAGTTGCATTTAGATAGAACCTGTTCTTAAGAAACAGAGAAAATAATCGCTTGAATAACTGTACTTATATTTGCATATGCAGACCAACTATCCTAGCTTGTAAAACACTGGAAGGTATTGCAGTAGCAGTGACGTCAAAACACACATTTCATCGCTAGCATCGCCAACTGTGCACTTGATAAACCTCCAATTTACTGATTTGAATACCAATCTGGAAGTTAAATAAGCAAAGAACTTAAACACACTGATGAAACAGAATTGATTCATCTTAATGTTTTTATCATGAGAACTTGGAAGCATTTTTTTTTGTCAGTGGCTTTGTTCTTCTTAAATGCATCACATCTTAAAAAAAAAAACGTTTTCTCTTCAGTAAGTGAGATTTCAGCATCACAGTGTTGATCACGTGACCTTCCTTAATGATGGAGAGACGCTGAGGGACGTCACACCCAAGAGGAAGAGGAAATCAGTCCTGTCAGAGCAACGCTTGAGGCCTTCTTCACATATGGCGGCTCTAGTAATGGAAGTCCTGTATAATAAATAGATCCAAATTGGTAATCATGTCACTGTTGCTGCTGTTAGAAGCTCAGATTTCCATAGAAACAGTTCTGAGATACGCGTTCAGGACTGCACAGGTGAATTGGCTGGACAAACTGAAATAAATGTTTTTTTAAAAGCTATTTGAGCTTCAGAAACAACATTTATGGATCATGTCAAGTTTTAATGCTTAATTAGAAATATTATTAAAATGTGACTTGTCCAGTAGTTCCCTTTCAAAATGCAACTCGTACTGCATCAGACACTTATGGGGAACGCCTCAGCGTGACTGGTATCTGAAGCAACTGTCAAATCACGGCAATCTTATTGGCCAGCAACAGCCGATGACATCATACTAGTGCGACCAGGAAGTATATGAGAGGCGCCAAGGGAACATGTCAGCCTCTTTTCGCCTTCAAGGACTGTTTGGTTTGTAGCGCTGCACGAATCCGGTAAAAACAATGTCTGAGAAACACTTCAAGTAGTGTGCCGACCCGTGGTTCTTGACACCCGGTGACACACATGACACGTGCGTGTATTGTCTGGCCGCGCATGCTCAGTTCTCAAGGGAACCGTTTGCCTGCACTGTGGGGGCCGCCCTTTAAGGACTCTCTGCTCTCGTTTGTCTGCCTTCCCGAGGGTAAGAGGGACAAGCATCTGTGCCCAGTGGCTCAGGTCCCTCTCACGCAGCGGTGGGGAGAAGATCCAGGTCCTGGGGTTCACAGATGGAGCTAGTGGAAGTGTTTTAAAGAGAAGTGAATCTCTCGCATGCTTCCGCCGCTAACGAGAGTGCTCTGCTGGGCGAGGATGCAGCTTCCGATGCATACTCTGGGTCAGCGGATAGTACTCTACTGGCACCATGCCAGGAAGAGCAGGAGATGGTGATCGAGGGCGAAGAGGATGAGTCATCTAAGCCCTCGCGACCTTCCTGCCCCACGTTTGAGGAGCTGTTGGGGGTTACCTTGAAAGCGCTGGCCCTGCCTACCAAGCCAATAAAGATCACTGCACACTTGAATGGCAGGGCATAAGTGGCATCAGGTCAGACTGGTGCTTCACTGCATACCATGGCAAGCTTGAAGGACTTGGATCAGGGTCAGGGTCTTTCCCCTGCTGCGGTATCCAAGCTGTGCCGCACCACAGATCTGGCTCTCCGCATCCCTAAGCAGACCGCTGACGCGGTTGGTAGATCGATGGTGGCGATGATGTCTTAAGTGGCCTTCCCTAAGGCCACCCAAAATAGAGTCTGTCGACTTCCTCTCATTTTAGAGAGTCAGTAGGTTGAATCCACTGCTCCACTGAGTTCCAGGTAGATTTTGCTTTCAAGTGGAGGCATGTGGTAAGGCCACCTTGATTATTTCCCTGTGGTGAGTGAAGTTGGTTTCCTCTCACTTCGAGAGTCGGTATGTTCAAGCCACGGCTCCACTAAGCTCCAGGACCCACTAAGCAAAATGATGTCCAAAACACGTCTTTTCAACGTCTTTGTCACAAAAGTCGGACGTTGATAAGACGTTGACTGAGGAGCCAAAATGAAAGTTTTTATGATGTCTTTTTTTGACGTGTTCTGCACGTCCGATATAGACGTTCATGGACCCTTCGTACAAGGTAAAAACTAGTTCAAATGTGGACAATGTGGACATATTTTCAACATCATGTATGGTCTCATTTAGACATAATCACTTTGACTATTTCTGTCAGATGATCTTATGAGAATTAACAGAGGTTTAGATGTTGATATTTGTTTAATTTGAAGTGTCACCATTGTGGTCATCAGTGTTTGCTTTAGTTGGGCTCTTGCTCCCCTTTCTTTTTACTTACTGCTTTAATTGTGTTTGTATAGCACAATTGTAGTGGCAGAGAAAGCAAACAATGAAGAGATAAGGTGTTTTCAGCTTATTAATGATGGTGAAATCATCACAAAACAAGCATGTAATGTTGCCAGATGCTGTGGCATTCATAACCACCATCTTTGTGGAGCTGCAATATTGGTACCAAAAGCATTAAAATAATCACTTATTTGAAGATATATAAAAAACATGTGCACATGAAGTTTTTGAGCAAATGTGTCATCTAGTCACACACAGACATCAATATTTTGCATATGATTCACAACAATGGTGACAATAAAAAAAGCTTCATGCTGCAATGCATGATGGGTACCTTAATTCTCAAGCTTTTTTGTTTTTATTGTCACCGTTGTTGTGATTCATATCCAACATCTCTATGTCTGTGTGTGACTACGTTAATGGTGACATGCTTTTTTTCTACCTTCAAACAAGTGAAAATTGAAATGCTAATAGCACCAATATTGCAGACCCACACGGTTGGTGGTTATGAATGCTATATATAAACACAGTAGTTTAAATACATTTTTTTGATGATTATGTCAACATCGAGCTGATAATACCTCATACTTTTTCTTGGCGTTCTCGGCAACAGCAATTATGTTATAAACATAAAGCAAACACTGATGACCACAATGGTGACACTTCAAATTAAACAAATATCAACATCTAAACTCTGTTAATTCTCACTAAGATCATCTGACAGCAATAGTCAAAGTGATTATGTCTAAATGACAGAGGTGGAAAGTCCAGGGGTCAGAAAGTAAAAGTCCTGCCATATGTTTATTCCACCCATGAACTCAGTCAGCTGATTTCACTAATTAGTTCTATCTCCTGGCTGAAAAACTGCACTCAAATTTTTTTTTTTTGTCTAAACATAAGATTTATGTATTTGAATTGCATAACAAATTTCCATCCATTTGGATTACATAGTTTTAACATAAACAAATTAATAATCTGAATGTGATTCATATTTTAAGTCATATATAAATGAAACAGATAAGATTTATGTAATTGTATTAATAAACTGAATGTGATTCATATTTGTCAGTCATATGTAAATGAAGTGGATAAGATTTATGTAATCGTATACAGAAAAACGCCCATGTTATATTAGCACTGCTCAGTGTTTATATGTGTGCACACTACAGAGTTAAAGTACCATTGAATCAGTGTTGAAGTTAATGAGATAATTAATGGTGATTGAGCATTAAATATGAACACCTGCTGTTAACAAGCAGAATCACTGAAGAACAGAGAAACACAAGAACTACAACTGACTTCAGACACAGCCTTAGATGAAATCAACTAAAGATAAAAGAAGACATTAAATCTGTGAAGATCTCAGCAGAGGAGGATTAAACAACTCCACAAACAGCATTACCAGCTTCACTTATTACTGACCAGATTTACTTTATTTAATATCCGGTTTAATTAAATCATATTTTTGTATTTTAAAGTCATCATAATGGTGGATAGCATTTGCTTTAGTTGCGCTCTTGACCCTTGACTCTTTAATATAAAATATTCTTTGGCTGTTATAATTGTGTGTTTGTAAACCACATTTGATGCAGCAAAAAAAGCCAAGAGAAAGTGAGATCAGGTGATGTTAACTCTGGGAATTTTGATGCGTGGAGTCTCTCCAACGAGCTGATGATCTGATTCAGGTGTGTTAAATAAGGGAGACATACAAAATGTTCAGAGCAGTGGGTCGCGAGGACTGGATTTGAGAACCACTGGCTTAACATAATTAATGAATCCTAAAGTACTGCTGTTGTCACAGCTGCATAAAAAAACTGCTGCTGTTAGTCCTGTAGTCAAGAAGCAAAATTTAGATTTGGATGATTAAAATTATTAATCAATCTATGTCAAATCTTCCTTTCCTGGCTAAAATGTTAGAATGAGCTGTTGCTTTACAGTTGCATAATCATCTTTCTGTTAGTAATCTTTTTGACCAACTTCGCTTTTATAGCTGCCTGTTTGGTTGGCTCTGTGGTTCTGTACTTGAGTTCCAGAAGACATTAAGGAATTAAGGATTCCCCATTGATTATTATCGCCTGCGTTTTCTCTGGCTGCTGTATCGCTCCGAGCGGGAGATTGAAAACCCTCGTAGAGCTGGAGTGGTCTGTGTTTCGGTAAGTCACTCACAACTTGATTCTGTTGGAACTGTTTTCATCGTCGTAGAGGGAATACGTTGAAACGTAAGTTGCTGTATATTAAGGACTTTTTTTTTGAGAAATGTTGTTGTTCCGAACAACAGCAAGATTACGAGTGTAATTTTGTGCAATAATCCTTATTTAATAATCTTATAGTTTGATCTATTTTTTTTTTCTCTAGCAATCTCTAAGTGTAATGGTCTTTAACATTTCTTTCTTATGCTGTTATTCTTGATTTATTGAATGACAGAAAAGTGTGGAATTACACTAGAGCCTTGTTTTTTTCTGCCTTTTATTGGAAACATGAACAATACTGATACTCACGGTCAAAAACATTAATAATCACAATGAAGTAAGATTCATACATGATAAAAAAGCATAAAGAGAAAGACAATATAGTGATTACACACTTTTACATAAATTCATTAACCGTTTACTTTCATTATCGCACACACATATATAAAATGATCTTTAAAATACTTCACACGTCATCATGGCACTCCTGTCAATCATTCACGGCTCCTCCCACAAAGAGATGCATCAAGGCTGTAATATTTACTGTGGCCAAAACACTACAGCCTCTTCTTGTTAGGCGGAATAAGGAAGAAAGAAAGTGAAAACATTATTAATGTTTATAAATCAACAACATTAGTCATTAGGAAAGGCTGATAGATTGGGGTTTTGTCTCTATCTGGGTATTTTTTACTTACTGGAAGATTTTCATACAGAGAGGAGTCCAGTTCGGGTTTACAATCATCAAGTTGAGCAGCCTTTATTGAAGTAAGTAAAACAGTTTTCAAAGTAAAAACATCACTGTAAAAATTAAAACATAGATTTGATATATATCTAATTAATAAAAATGAGGCAACAGATTACAAGCAATATTATTAATTACATTTAACAAATTAGAATTGAGTAATAATTAATCAAATTAATTCCTTAAATGTTAACCATTTAAAATGAGTAAAAATTAGAAAATATATGTTATTGCCAACATTGAAGACACCTGATGTTAACAAGCAGAATCACTGAAGGAGAAAACCATAATTAAAGTCACCATTATGGAGATCAGTGTGTGTTTTAGTTGGGCTCTTCACCCTTAAATTAATAACTTTACGTTTAGTTTAGGTCAAATCGATGTTATCATTTTTACAGTGCAGGAGTGTGTTATTTAAATTCCCACTACTTAGTCAATATAGTTATGTTCACACTGACATTGAGTGTTTAATTCCTTTTGGCTGAAGGAAACCCTCAGTTAAAACACTTACCGCTACATTCTCATACACAGGATCACTCAATTCAACATCATATGCGTCGCGTCTGTCATGATCAGGTCTGGGATTATTCATCTTTGCCATTAAAGAAAAAAACAGAATAAAGAGAAAACAAATTATGTGTATAAAGAACTCACTAGATAAAGTCACTAATTCAGATTTTCACTTTTAGTTGCGACTGAAAACCAAATTATTTTTTCTCACCTGAGACTCCTGAGTGTCCTTTCTCTTTTTCAAACACCTGCTTCCCCTTTAAAGACAATGATTTGAAACAATTACAACCAATCATAACTTGTTTTGATGTTTAATACACAGTTATGATTTGAACTAATAGCATTTCTCTATAAGACAGGCACTGCCGTTTTGAATGTGATGGTATCTGGTGTATCTTCAGGATTTACGGCAGTAATGATGTCAGCTTCAGATTTCCTCATTCAATAACTGACTGAGTAGCTGTCAGTGTGGAAATATAGGATGGAAGATTTTGCCTTGGCTCACGTTCATCATGACGTCTCACTGAATTAACAACTGAATTGGGTTGTGGGGGGGTGGTGATGGCGCAATGGATAAGACACATGCCTTTGGTGTGAGAGACCCGGGTTCGAATCCACTGTGAGACACCAATGTGTCCCTGAGCAAGACACTTAACCCCTAGTTGCTCCAGAGGCGTGCGACCTCTGACATATATAGCAATTGTAAGTCGCTTTGGATAAAAGCGTCAGCTAAATGAATAAATGTAAAAAAATGTAAATGTAATGTAAATGAATTAACAACACACACACACACACACACTGCAGAGTACCACAGACACACATCTTACCAAATCACTAACATCGTAATGATCACTGCAGCTCCACAAACCCCTCCAATGGATATGTATAATATCACCAGACGTCCTACAACTGAGACAAAAGAGTAAAAACGTCTGAATAGATTAATTTGAGTAATTTTAGAAAGAGTAATGCAAGTATGAGCCGCGCTACCTTCAACAGTGACAGTTACTGCGTCTGATCTCTGAGATCCATGTTGATTGTGAGCCTGACAGTAGAAGCGTCCACTCTGTAGTGCACTGAACCTCTGTCCAGATCCAACAGCTGAGGCTTCATTCTCCTTAAACCAGCTGAAGTTCAGAGCCGGAGGGTTTGAGTCACTGATGCAGTTCAGAGTCACTGAATCTCCCTCCACTATTACACCAGATGGACTGATGGACACTGAGACGTCCCTGGGAGGATCTATCATAAAAAAAGGGGAAATTATTAATCTACAAAATAAAATTCACAGCTCGATCTCATGAGAAATAGTGCAAATTGTATGATGCGATTCGCCGGAACTTGACCCATGAGCAGGTCATACAAAAACATATAAATGATACTGTATCAATTCATATAAACTTTTATTCATATATCTTCTAAAATGTAAGATAGTTACGAATTGTCATGAGACTGTTGAATCACATTTGTTTAGTGGATGTCTGGTCAAAATATTAACAAAAACAAACTCACACATGATGTTTAAAGTCAGAGTATCAGAGTATTTCTCTCCATGTTCATTGATGGACTTGCACTTGTATTCTCCACTGTCATCAGAGCTGATCTTTGAGATGCTGAAGATTCTTCCAGATCCTACAAACTTTCTTCTTTTAAACCAGCTGATTTCTGCAGGAGGGTTTGAGTCACTGATGCAGTTCAGAGTCACTGAATCTCCCTCCATTATTACACCAGATCCACTGATCAACACTGAGACATTCCTGGGAGGATCTAAAAAGGAAAAAAAAATTAACCTTAAATAAACAAAATTCACACACAATTTCCAAAAACATAAAAATAAATAAAAAATGAATCTGTACTCACACATGACATTGAGCTGAACCTCAGGAGAGATGTGAGTGTGTCCGTCTACAGCACAGCTATATCTGCCTGAATCCTCTCTTCTGACTGGATTGAGGGAGAGTTTGTTACTGAAGTTACTCTCAGTTAATATCTTCAGTGAGTTTCTGGACCAGATGAATGTTGCTCTGTCAGTCAGAGCGCAGCTGCTTTTACATGTCAGAGTGACTGAATCTCCCTCTGTCACTCTCTCAGGAGACTCCACCTGAAGATCTGAACACAACACACACATTATATCTAGTGCTGCTGTCACACACTCATTATTATTCTACATAATGCACAGAAGAAGAGATAAACCTCATCAAACTCACCTGTGACAGTAAGAGTCACTCCTGGTCTACCAAACCATTTCTTATCAGGTTTATCAGTGATGAATCTGAAATAGTACATGCGTTCATCCTTCAGTGTCACATGACTCAGTCTGACGGTGCAGTTCTGCTGTTTATCTCCCAGATACTGAAGCCTCTGACTGTATTCAGGGTCATTAGACAGATCTGGAGGCTCGACACCATGTTTTAACAATTCGTTGGTCCAGAACACTTTCATGATCTGATATCCAGTAGGGTATGTATAAGTGCATCTCATTATCACTGTTGAGTCCTTTAGTGCACAGATGTGTAAAGGACGGTAACTCACACCCAAATCAGCACCAGAAACCCCTGAAACACAGAATTCATATCAAACTATTTAGCAGCGGCATGTGCATAAAAAAATGCAGTATCCAATTTATCTTGAGTGTTTCTGAAGTGTTGCATTGACTAACCGTGAATCATGAGAAGAACGATCAGAGGAAGAGGAGGAGCCATTCTGACTGACGTCACTATCAACACCTACAACACATGTACAGTGGCTTATTTTTCAACTTTAATGGGCAGATGCATAAACATAGCCATTATGTTAAGACAGAACCGTAAAACTTCAAATAATAGCAGAGCCCCAAATAGACGCCTGTCTCTTTTACACGCCTGGTGTGGCTACAGGTTTGGATAAATAAAGGCCGGTCTCAAATAGAGGCCGGGTCTGTTTTTTAGTTTCGGGTTGTATTTAATCTTCTAAAACCCGTCAGATCGTCTGTTTAAGCCACTTCTATGGTGTAGATTGGGCACGCAAGAGAGCCCTGCGCATTTTAGCGGGAGCTGTTAGCGCAAGCAAGGCAGGCAGAGAGAGTTAGCGCCGAGGTATCGCACACCGCACGAGAAGTGCCACGTCTATGACAACTCGAGTTATCGCACACCGCACGAGAAGTGCCGCGCCACGTCTATGACAACTCGAGTTATCGCACACCGGACGAGAAGCGCCGCGCCACGTCTATGACAACTCGAGTTATCGCTCACCAGACGAGAAGCGCCGCGCCACGTCTATGACAACTCGAGGTATCGCTCACCAGACGAGAAGTGCCGCGCCACGTCAATGACAACTCGAGGTATAGCTCACCAGACGAGAAGCGCCGCGCCACGTCTATGACAACTCGAGTTATCGCTCACCAGACGAGAAGCGCCGCGCCACGTCTATGACAACTCGAGTTATCGCTCACCAGACGAGAAGCGCCGCGCCACGTCTATGACAACTCGAGTTATCGCACACCGGACGAGAAGCGCCACGCCACGTCTATGACAACTCGAGGTATAGCTCACCAGACGAGAAGTGCCGCGCCACGTCTATGACAACTCGAGTTATCGCTCACCAGACGAGAAGCGCCGCGCCACGTCTATGACAACTCGAGTTATCGCACACCGGACGAGAAGGGCCGCGCCACGTCAAAGACAACTCGTGTTATCGCACACCGGACGAGAAGTGCCGTGCCACGTCTATGACAACTCGAGTTATCGCACACCGGACGAGAAGTGCCGCGCCACGTCTATGACAACTCGAGGTATCGCTCACCAGACGAGAAGCGCCGCGCCACGTCTATGACAACTCGAGGTATCGCTCACCAGACGAGAAGCGCCGCGCCACGTCTATGACAACTCGAGTTATCGCACACCGGACGAGAAGTGCCGCGCCACGTCTATGACAACTCGAGTTATCGCACACCGGACGAGAAGCGCCGCGCCACGTCTATGACAACTCGAGTTATCGCTCACCAGAAGAGAAGTGCCGCGCCACGTCTATGACAACTCGAGGTATCGCTCACCAGACGAGAAGCGCCACGTCTATGACAACTCGAGTTATCGCACACTGGACGAGAAGCGCCGCGCCACGTCTATGACAACTCGAGTTATCGCACACCGGACGAGAAGTGCCGCGCCACGTCTATGACAACTCGAGTTATCGCACACTGGACGAGAAGCGCCGCGCCACGTCTATGACAACTCGAGTTATCGCTCACCAGACGAGAAGCGCCACGTCTATGACAACTCGAGTTATCGCACACTGGACGAGAAGCGCCGCGCCACGTCTATGACAACTCGAGTTATCGCTCACCAGACGAGAAGTGCCGCGCCACGTCTATGACAACTCGAGTTATCGCACACCGGACGAGAAGCGCCACGTCTATGACAACTCGAGTTATCGCACACTGGACGAGAAGCGCCGTGCCACGTCTATGACAACTCGAGGTATCGCTCACCAGACGAGAAGTGCCGCGCCACGTCTATGACAACTCGAGTTATCGCTCACTGGACGAGAAGCGCCATGCCACGTCTATGACAACTCGAGTTATCGCACACCGCACGAGAAGTGCCACGTGTATGACAACTCGAGGTATCGCTCACCAGACGAGAAGTGCCGCGCCACGTCTATGACAACTTGAGTTATCGCACACCGGACGAGAAGCGCCGCGCCACGTCTATGACAACTCGAGTTATCGCTCACCAGACGAGAAGTGCCGCGCCACGTCTATGACAACTCGAGTTATCGCACACCGCACGAGAAGTGCCACGTGTATGACAACTCGAGTTATCGCTCACCAGACGAGAAGTGCCGCGCCACGTCTATGACAACTTGAGTTATCGCACACCGGACGAGAAGCGCCGCGCCACGTCTATGACAACTCGAGTTATCGCTCACCAGACGAGAAGTGCCGCGCCACGTCTATGACAACTTGAGTTATCGCACACCGGACGAGAAGCGCCACGTCTATGACAACTCGAGTTATCGCTCACCGGACGAGAAGTGCCGCGCCACGTCTATGACAACTCGAGTTATCGCACACTGGACGAGAAGCGGCGTGCCACGTCTATGACAACTCGAGTTATCGCTCACCAGACGAGAAGCGGCGTGCCACGTCTATGACAACTCGAGTTATCGCACACCGGACGAGAAGCGCCGTGCCACGTCTATGACAACTCAAGGTATCGCTCACCAGACGAGAAGTGCCGCGCCACGTCTATAACAACTCGAGTTATCGCACACCGGACGAGAAGCGCCGTGCCACGTCTATGACAACTCAAGGTATCGCTCACCAGACGAGAAGTGCCGCGCCACGTCTATGACAACTCGAGTTATCGCACACCGGACGAGAAGCGCCGTGCCACGTCTATGACAACTCGAGGTATCGCTCACCAGACGAGAAGCGCCGCGCCACGTCTATGACAACTCGAGTTATCGCTCACCAGACGAGAAGTGCCGCGCCACGTCTATGACAACTCGAGTAATCGCACACTGGACGAGAAGCGGCGTGCCACGTCTATGACAACTCGAGTTATCGCACACCGGACGAGAAGCGCCGTGCCACGTCTATGACAACTCGAGTTATCGCACACCGGACGAGAAGCACCGTGCCACGTCTATGACAACTCGAGTTATCGCACACCGGACGAGAAGCACCGTGCCGCGTCTATGACAACTCGAGTTATCGCACACCGGACGAGAAGCACCGTGCCACGTCTATGACAACTCGAGTTATCGCACACCGGACGAGAAGCACCGTGCCGCGTCTATGACAACTCGAGTTATCGCACACCGGACGAGAAGCACCGTGCCGCGTCTATGACAACTCGAGTTATCGCACACCGGACGAGAAGCACCGTGCCACGTCTATGACAACTCGAGGTATCGCACACCGGACGAGAAGCACCGTGCCACGTCTATGACAACTCGAGTTATCGCACACCGGACGAGAAGCACCGTGCCGCGTCTATGACAACTCGAGTTATCGCACACCGGACGAGAAGCACCGTGCCACGTCTATGACAACTCGAGTTATCGCACACCGGACGAGAAGCACCGTGCCGCGTCTATGACAACTCGAGTTATCGCACACCGGACGAGAAGCACCGTGCCGCGTCTATGACAACTCGAGTTATCGCACACCGGACGAGAAGCACCGTGCCACGTCTATGACAACTCGAGGTATCGCTCACCAGACGAGAAGTGCCGCGCCACGTCTATGACAACTCGAGGTATCGCTCACCAGACGAGAAGTGACGTGCCACGTCTATGACAACTCGAGGTATCGCTCACCAGACGAGAAGGGCCGCGCCACGTCTATGACAACTCGAGGTATCGCTCACCAGACGAGAAGTGCCACGCCACGTCTATGACAACTCGAGTTATCGCTCACTGGACGAGAAGCGCCGCGCCACGTCTATGACAACTCGAGTTATCGCACACCGGATGAGAAGCGCCATGCCACGTCTATGACAACTCGAGTTATCGCTCACCAGACGAGAAGCGCCGCGCCACGTCTATGACAACTCGAGGTATCGCTCACTGGACGAGAAGCGCCGCGCCACGTCTATGACAACTCGAGTTATCGCACACCGGATGAGAAGCGCCGTGCCACGTCTATGACAACTCGAGTTATCGCTCACCAGACGAGAAGCGCCGCGCCACGTCTATGACAACTCGAGTTATCGCACACTGGACGAGAAGCGGCGTGCCACGTCTATGACAACTCGAGTTATCGCACACCGGACGAGAAGCGCCGTGCCACGTCTATGACAACTCGAGTTATCGCACACCGGACGAGAAGCGGCGTGCCACGTCTATGACAACTCGAGTTATCGCACACCGGACGAGAAGCACCGTGCCGCGTCTATGACAACTCGAGGTATCGCTCACCAGACGAGAAGTGCCGCGCCACGTCTATGACAACTCGAGTTATCGCACACCGGACGTGCACTTTGTCAGTTTATGGCCAGCAATATTGTTATGTTTAATGACATTATGGAATTAAGATCATGTCTATGTTATGATTGTACTGTACAATTAAATACAATCGTTGCTTAGTCTGCAGTCTGAATTCACTTTATCTCTGAGCGTTCGTTAACTGAATTTAGAATATCATCTGAAAATCCGATAGCATCAGCAATTTTCATTCAACCAGCTGTACGGTGTACATTTTAGGACATCCTCAGACCTCAGCCATATGAAGACAAGGCATCACGCCTCAGACTAAAAGGCTTCAGTCATTGGACAAAACGGCATCGCGCCTCAGACTGAAAAGCTTCAGGTCTCAGGAAAAACAATGTCAGGTGTCAGGTCTCATACAATTAGGGATCAGACGAAACAGCATCAGACAAAAAGGCATCGGGCAAAACGGACTCAGACTAAAGGCATCGGGAGAAACGGACTCAGACTAAAAGGCATCGGGAGAAACGGACTCAGACTAAAAGGCATCGGGTGAAACGGACTCAGACTAAAGGCATCGGGAGAAACGGACTCAGACTAAAAGGCATCGGGTGAAACGGACTCAGACTAAAGGCATCGGGAGAAACGGACTCAGACTAAAAGGCATCGGGAGAAACGGACTCAGACTAAAAGGCATCGGGAGAAACGGACTCAGACTAAAAGGCATCGGGTGAAACGGAAGTGTTGGTCAGATCCGGGAGTGTTGAGTTTTCACTTATTCCCAATTTGTAAGCCTTCTATCTTGAGTCAAGATTCTTGACACACTACTTGCTTCATTGTTCAGGTCAATCAAAGGCATACGTTGAGCCGTACAGCCAATCACACGCGTTTCTGCTGAGTTTAAAAATGCAACGTCCAATCGAAGGCGGTTAGATTAGTTTCCGGGGAAGAAATCCGGTGTAAACAGATCAGGTGGACGTGGTTGTGTAAAAGAGATAAAAACTATATAAATACTGTTCGTTTTATCACACAAACCGCTCGTTTCGTGTCTTAGGCCATCAATGTGCACTTACGATGGGGAATTTATTCATTTGGACTTTTCTCTGCATGCTTTTGGAGACAGTGCCTATATTCCTGCATTATATGACTGACAGACAAGAACGGTTTGACCTAAAAATATCAAAATTGAAACTACTGCGGAGACAAAGACACCTACATCTTGGATGCACTTCAGGTAAGATAAAACATACCAACATTTAATTTCAAAGTGAACTATCCCTTTAAATCTTTTGCTAGATTTACATGACCGGGTTGCGCTCTGAGAAGTGGGCGTGGCTCCGTCTCATTCAGCCAATCGGACATCAGTGGGCGGGGTGTTTTTGCTGGTCTCGTAAGGCAGTGAGAATTTTAGGCCTCGTTACATTCGGTAACATGGAGCAGAAGCCCTGACGACTCGCGGTGCTGATCCCGGATCAGATCTAAACCCAAAACACACAGCGGCCCGTGCCGAATTCTGACCCAAGATCAGCTGCGCGTGCGCACGCGCGTGTGTGTGTGTGTGAATAAATACGACACAGAACTACGATAAAAAAACAAAGTGGAAGTACTAGAGGAGTTCGGGATCTCTTCTGAGGTATCGTCTAAAGTCTAGCTCCATAGCACCATTCCCCCACACCCTGATCACACACATCTATCTAAATGACACATTTGAAGGAATACCACAGGTTTAACTCGAGCATCTGTGACATGAGCTTGATTATGAGTGAAAATATTTATTTTTCCGCCATAGGAATGTCACAAACACGGTCCAAAGAGCTCGAGATGAACCTGAAACCTTGAAATCATTGACCGGTTATTGTACGTTTATGGTAGATCGACCATATTAAATACATTAAATAAATACACACTGTATTTACTTGTGAAACGCACCGTTAAAAATCGTCTGTGCACGAATGTTCATAATCTCTGTGTGTGTTTTATTTGTTCGACTGCAGGATTCAAATCTCTCGAAATGTTAATATAACATTTTGATTCAGTAACACGTGATTCAATTGGCATAAATCGTACATATGTAGGCTACATTATACAGCCCTTATCTGGTCAAAATATGGACAAACCCAGCCGTAGGGTTAACATTTATAATTTAAAATTTTAACCCAACGGCTGGGTTTGTCCATATATATATCAAATGATATGCAATGCAGGCAAATTATATATAAATATATTATATATATATATATATATATATATATATATATCATTAGTATAGCCTACCGTAATTATTCATAACAGCATAACGCATATTCACAACAGATAGGCTATATTTCACTATCCATTCAACATAACTCAGAACAAGACAAAAACAACTAAAAGTATCTTATTTAATTATAAAACATTTTATTTTAATATAATAACAGATAAAATAGTCTAATAACTCGTATATAATAGAGAATATACGTGAATAGATAACGTATAGTCAGCTATTAGCCTATTTCGACAGATAGGCTATATTTCAATATCCATTTAACATAACTCAGAACAAGATAATAACAACTAAAAGTAGGCCTATCTTATTTAATTTTAAATATTTTATTTTAATATAATAACAGAGAAAATAGTCAAATAACTTGTATATAATAGAGAATATCTATATGTAAATATAACGTAGTCAGGTATTATTAGCCTATTTCGACAGATAGGCTATATTTCAATATCCATTCAACATAATTCAGAACAAGATAATAACAACTAAAAGTATCTTATTTAATTATAAAATATTTTGGTTTAATATAATAACAGAGAAAATAGTCTAATAACTCGTATATAATAGAGAATAATATCTACGTAAATAGATAACGTAGTCAGGTATTATTAGCCTATTTCTGATCAACAAATTTAATCTAATATGCTTTTTGTTTGTAGAAATTATATGCAAACACTCAGGATCGCTACTGATCTATCTGTTGACAGTGAGAGAGACAAAGATCAACCGCTGGAAATGTAACAAAAGAATAATGCGAAATTCAATGCGGTCAATATGACCGTCTTTGGCCGAAATAGGTAAATATGTCCATTTGTTTTTTTGCCTCATGTGTAATTTATATGAAAAACACTTTTAGGAAAAGGAACCAGCAGGATTTTTTTTTTTCAACAAAGTTATTGCAGATATAAAAATCAAAACGGTCAAAATGACCACCATGGCCGTTCTAGTGTTAAAGCATTTATTTGCACGTTTAAAAAGATAGATGACATATTTTAACTGCTAGCTTGTATGTTCGCAAACTATTGTGAAATTAAAGCATTATTTCAAGCTGTGACGTCACATGGGGCGGGGCAATGCAAACCTCCAAACTCCAACTGAGTCCGTTTTTGTCTGATGCTGTTTCGTCTGATCCCTAATTGTATGAGACCTGACACCTGACATTGTTTTTCCTGAGACCTGAAGCTTTTCAGTCTGAGGCGCGATGCCGTTTTGTCCAATGACTGAAGCCTTTTAGTCTGAGGCATGATGCCTTGTCTTTATATGGCTGAGGTCTGAGGATGTCCTAAAATGTACACCGTACAGCTGATTTCTGTAAATGAATGTAAAAACTAAATGTATATTGCAGCACAGGGTGAAGTCTCAACACTAAATTAAAGGCCTGTCTCACGCCTGTCTCCAATACAAGCCGGTGCAGTTTAGCGATTTGGGAAAATAAAAGCCCGGGCTATTATTTGAAGTTGTACGGTATTAAGGCGAGACACAGGTGAATAGGGACATTTTTTTAAAATACAGGATATAACTGTGAAACTTCTCCAGTTTATTACTGGCATAAACATAAGAAAAAAATGTATTACAAGTTTTGTGTAAATTAATGTTTTAATATGCAAATGAGGCCTTATATACTTAAATATAACTAATTTGCATACATTTCCAAAAACAAAATCTGGAAATTGGAAAAGACCAGGTTTAAAATTCTTGGTTGTATTTGTTGACATATTAGATGAAAGGGCTTTTACTGAGGGGATTCTGGATATCTTATTTTGTGCCTTAGTAAATTAGGCTGCGTTTACACTTGGCATGAACATGCGATCACCATGATCCGATCAAGCAGATCGGATCATTAGCCAATCAGGACACCTTGCGTGTACATTTCTTCATATTAAGTAGCCTCTGTATATGGATAAACGATTGGATTTCAGTTTCCTGCATAATATTTGATTTGATTTGATTTGATTTATTTAATTGTATCCAAAAGACCTTACACATGAAACATAAAAAAATAAAAGGCATCAAATACAATCGAGGATAAAAACACAATAAAGTCCAGGACTTATTTCCATTGTGGTCCTCAACATATAACATCAGGACAAGACACTTACAGAATTTGTGATAATCAATAAAACAAATAATAATAATGAAAAAAAATAATAATAATAACTGGCCCCTGATTCTATTCCGCTACCCTCTCTAGTAACCAGGCCTTAATTTTCTTTTTAAAAGAGTTCATGCTGTAAATAACTTTAATTTGACGGTCTAACTTATTCCACTGAACTGCCCCTATATAGACAAAAGTTCCTTTCCCTAACACTGTCTTAAAAGTATAAGGACAAAGGTCTGATATGCTGCCACGAGTGTTGATATTGTGTGTGTCTTTTACCTTAGTAATTAGACACAACAAAAATTTTGGGACAGTGCCGAACAGTATTTTATGGATCATGGTCAGCCTTGTCATAACAACCCGAGACTCAACAGGGAGCCAGTTGAGCTCAACAAATTGTGACCTACCTACATGAGACCTATGGCTCAGATTCAGAATAACTCTTATTAATTTATTCTGTGCTGTTTGCAGCCTCCCTTTAAGTCGGTTCGTTAGGCCTTCAAACCAAGAAGTACATGCAAATTCAAACTGATGTAAAATTAAAGCATTGGCTAAAATGATCATTGTTGACCTATCTAAAAATTTTAGTCCAGTGACTTTACTCAGAACCTTGTTGGCCATATTCCTGCCATCCAAGTTGTTTTCTAAAATACAACCAAGGTATTTTACTGATGCTTTTGTTTCCTTGCCGCTGTTGCCTTACCTTCTGGCTTGCTTAGTTGGGGACATTTAATATTCAACAATATTATAGATCTGCCTTAAAGGTGGATGATGATGAAATTGTTTTTTTTGTATTATTTTCATGTTATCACTGTGAAGCTGCTTTGATACAATCTGTATTGTAAAAAGCGCTATATAAATAAAGATGACTTGACTTGACTTGTATCAACCACACCACTATGCAAAATAACCCTGAATTCCGGGCATCTATTTAATCTGTATTTTGAGCCAAACAAGATGGCTTCTGTCTTATCAAAATGTGGAGACAGCCTATTGTCAATCAGCCAGTTGTTTACAGAAGCTAGCTCCGAGCTCAGTTTACTCTCTAGGATGGATTGTTGTTTATCAGACATTAAAAGTGCAGAGTCATCAGCATACAGAAATAGTTCACATGAGCAGGAGTCTGCCATATCATTAATATATGTTAAGAATAACGACGGTCCGAGTATACTTCCTTGTGGAACGCCACATTCTACTATACGAGGGTCTGATAATACTCCCCCTAAGACCACCAATTGTTCCCTCCCTGATAGGTAAGATCTAAACCACCTACAGGTGGAGCTGTCTGCCCCCAAGGCCTCAAGTTTGGCAATCAGTCTGTCATGATTCACCGTATCAAATGCCTTTTGAAGATCCAATAACACCATTCCGCAGAGATTTCCATTATCTATTTCCCTGCGTATGGTGTCGGATAAATATAGTAGGCATAATTCGGTAGAATGTGACTTCCTGAATCCGGATTGGAATTTAAATATGAAGTTGTTATTATTCATATATTCATTAAATTGCTCATTGACCAACCTTTCAAAAATTGTTGAGACTGTGCCTAAAATAGAGACCGGCCTATAATTACCAGGATCTTGGCTATTTCCCTTTTTAAAAAGGGGAACTATCTTTGCCCTCTTGAGGTCATTGGGAAGAACACCAGTTTCAACAGACAGGTTAAAAATATGGGAGATGTATGGGGCTATTTGAGCAGCAGCATCGCGTAAAAACCGAGGGGATAACCCATCTAACCCAGGGCCCTTAGAACAATCTATTTGTAATAGCTTTTTTTCCATTTCCTCTACCTCAACCTTCCGTAAGGAGAATGAGTTAGGTCGTGCTCCAAGTTTATTATAATATGCCTTCACCCTATCAATGTTAAATAACCCATGAGAGGGTTGGAGATTTGAGACCAGCTGTTTTGCTATAGAAGTGAAGTAATTATTAAAATTATTAGCAACCTCTTTCTTATTAAAATTTATGTCACCCTTCATTGTTAGTCCTATATTTCTTGGTTTCTTGGTATTTGTCTTAGTGGCTCCCAATTCCTTTAAAATCTTCCAGATTTTTTGGGGTTATTTTTATTATTTGATATATCATTCTTGTAGTGGGTTGATTTAGCATCTCGAATAAGTTCCTGAGTCTTATTTCTTGCTTGTTTATATATAAAAAAATCATCATGATTTTTAGTTCTATGAAACGTTTTAAGTGCTTTTTCCCTGGTTTTAATAGCATCATGTATAACTTCATCAAACCATACACTTGAACGCTGTTTTACTCTAATCTGTCTAAGAGGGGTAATTTTGTTGATGATTTTTAAAAATGTATCTTTAAATTGTGACCATGCTATATTAACACATGAGCAATTTACAACAGGAGACCAGTCTACCTCATCAACCATCCTCTTGAAAGTTTCCTGAGAGTAATGTTTAAATGATCTGGATAATACAGTCTTGTGAGAGTAAAAGTTTTTTTTACCATTTTTTCTTGTGCAAAAAGTTATATTATGATCACTTATACCATAAGTAATAGTACCACTTTGAGATATTTTAGTTTTGTCTGCTACTAAGATCAGGTCAATAATACTTTCACAAGTCTTGCTTATCCTCGTGGGCTGTTTTACCAGCTGTTCAAGACCAAACGAGTGACACATATCCTCCAGTATTTTCCTCGAAGGATGAGCACAGTCCGATACATTTGTGTTCATGTCTCCCATTAAAATCAGTTCAGAGATCTCTTTTTCTGACAGGCTCAAGAGAACTTGCTCTAACTTGTCATAAAAGGTGGCATGGCCTGGTGGTCTGTAACAAGACCCCAATAAAATGGGATTGGTTTTTGGTAAACATATGTCCATCCAAACAATCTCTAAATCACTAGTAATATCATCTCTACAATTAAAAGCTATATCTGAGTGCACATATACACATACCCCACCCCCCTTTCTATTCCGGTCCTTCCTAACTATACAGTAATTATTAATGGCAATTTCCTCGTTGCTTATAGTTTCATCTAACCAACTTTCCGTGAAACAGATAATCCCGACCTCGGATTGTTTCACCAGTTGTCTAATTTCCTAAATTTTAGGTAGCAGACTTCTAACATTAAGATGTAGGAAATGTAAACCTTTCTTACTAAATTTTTTTTTAAAATCTGTGACCTTATCCGCCGGTATCGGTCCATCTGTTGCCTCGCTGTTAACAGACGCTGCCATGTGCATGCCGTCCCGGTCCTCACCACTCCGGGGTATATTCACAGTTACATTACGGTGAAGGACACCACATGAGCCTGGCCTGGTGGTCGCTGGACTGCTACTGCTGAGGCCTGAGCCTGGCCTGGTGGTCGCTGGACTGCTACTGCTGAGGCCTGAGCCTGGCCTGGTGGTCGCTGGACTGCTACTGCTGAGGCCTGAGCCTGGCCTGGCGGTAGCTGGACTGCTACTGCTGAGGCCTGAGCCTGGCCTGGTGGTCGCTGGACTGCTACTGCTGAGGCCTGAGCCTGGCCTGGCGGTAGCTGGACTGCTACTGCTGAGGCCTGAGCCTGGCCTGGTGGTCGCTGGACTGCTACTGCTGAGGCCTGAGCCTGGCCTGGCGGTAGCTGGACTGCTACTGCTGAGGCCTGAGCCTGGCCTGGCGGTAGCTGGACTGCTACTGCTGAGGCCTGAGCCTGGCCTGGTGGTCGCTGGACTGCTACTGCTGAGGCCTGAGCCTGGCCTGGTGGTAGCTGGACTGCTACTGCTGAGGCCTGAGCCTGGCCTGGTGGTCGCTGGACTGTTACTGCTGAGGCCTGAGCCTGGCCTGGCGGTAGCTGGACTGCTACTGCTGAGGCCTGAGCCTGGCCTGGTGGTAGCTGGACTGCTACTGCTGAGGCCTGAGCCTGGCCTGGTGGTCGCTGGACTGCTACTGCTGAGGCCTGAGCCTGGCCTGGTGGTAGCTGGACTGCTACTGCTGAGGCCTGAGCCTGGCCTGGTGGTAGCTGGACTGCTACTGCTGAGGCCTGAGCCTGGCCTGGTGGTAGCTGGACTGCTACTGCTGAGGCCTGAGCCTGGCCTGGTGGTCGCTGGACTGCTACTGCTGAGGCCTGAGCCTGGCCTGGTGGTCGCTGGACTGCTACTGCTGAGGCCTGAGCCTGGCCTGGTGGTAGCTGGACTGCTACTGCTGAGGCCTGAGCCTGGCCTGGTGGTCGCTGGACTGCTACTGCTGAGGCCTGAGCCTGGCCTGGTGGTCGCTGGACTGATACTGCTGAGGCCTGAGCCTGGCCTGGTGGTCGCTGGACTGCTACTGCTGAGGCCTGAGCCTGGCCTGGTGGTAGCTGGACTGCTACTGCTGAGGCCTGAGCCTGGCCTGGTGGTCGCTGGACTGATACTGCTGAGGCCTGAGCCTGGCCTGGTGGTCGCTGGACTGCTACTGCTGAGGCCTGAGCCTGGCCCGATGATTGCTAGTCTGCTGCTGCTGCTGAGACCTGGATTTTGCTGTTTAGTAGCCATCAGTCCCAGGGGGAATATATCTGTTGGTTCCTTCCTTCCTGGTGGAACAAGCAGGAACCACATACAAAGCAGCATTGTCCAAATACATCCATTTTCTCTGTACCTTTTGGTTGATTCTTGTCTTTGCTGCACGCATTTCTTTGAGTTGAGGTATCTTTGTTGAAAAGCATTGACTAAAACTGTTACAATCTGCAAAAATGTTGAATAAAAGAATAGGTGTGGAGCCTAAAAAACCACACCTGTTCTCAGCGGCCATCTTGAAAACTGATGACATCAGTTTTAATTAGGTATTTAATTATAGATACATATTTATACATATTTAAATTAGGTCTGTAGTACGACATCAATAAGAGTAAAGATAATATAAATTAAGCAATGTCCCAATTGCTTTCACTCACTCACTTTACTTTGCTGTGCAATCTCCAGTCTTAGATCAAATTACGTTTTTTGAATGAAGGAATATAGAGTTGATCATACAAAAAAAACATGGTTATATCATCGATCGTCAGGGTTTAAGGTTACATCATGCAATGACTATATTAACAGAAATGGGAGATTAATAAACATGCTGAAACAATAAAAACATTCAACATTACAACAATTAAAAAGTTAATTCCTATTATTCCTCTGGCAAAGCAGCGCACGCTCTTCATTAAGATCTCATTACTCACAGCTGTGATTGTACAGGCGATCGCCTCGTTCAGATAATGTTGCACAATTAAAATGAAAAAAATGACACACACAGTATCATGTAAGTCTAAATAAATTGTTTTAAATATTGACGTTTATTGTAAGGTTCAAATACATTTTATTTATTGTCTAAACTGCGTCTGGCCATTAATTTCTGACAGCCACGTGGGGAGACTGGGCAGGGGTTTATATGACGTCCACCTGTGAATGCAGACACGATGGCTGGATTGCGTTTACATTACACTGAGATCCGATCACAATGCGTCCTCGACTACCTCTGAACCTGGACACCCTGATCGGATAACATTCCGATCAGAAGCGCGTTTACACTCGTCTTTTTAATGTGTATGTGGACAACATCCAGATACAGGTCGCATGTTAATTCCAAGTGTAAACGCAGCCTTAGAGAATACTGACAATAGCCTATTTTATAAGTCTGGAAAAGTTGGTGCTTGTAGGTGCTACACAGCAGTTTGGCTCCAGACTCAAGAGTGTTAAAGTATTGAAATATGAGTGTTAAATTAACACTCAAGAGTGTTAAATTAACACTCAAGAGTGTTAAAGTTAATGAACTCATTAAGTGATTAATTGAGCAATGATTGATCATTATTGAAGACACCTGATGTTAACAAGCAGAATCACTGAAGGAGAACATCTATTTTTTAAGACACCATTATGGAGATCAGTGTTTGCTTTGGAAGTCACTGGGGTACATCAACTGTTTGGTTACCCACATTCCTCCAAATAACTTTTATTTTCAACAGAAGAGGGAAACTTATTTGGGTTTGAAACGGCTTGAGAGAGTAAATTATGACAATTAAAAATGTTCCTGTTAATAAAACAACAAAATACAAAGAGCAAATCCTTCACTCTTGACTGAGAACTTCAATAGTAGCTTTAATAAGAATCAATGTACAATTTATACAGTGAAGTCTATGTTGTGTTTTATTTTCATATTTCATATAATTTATTGACTTTCTTCCATGCTGTTAAATACACATACTGTAGCTGAAAAAATAAAGCACTGTTTATTTCATTTGTATATTAAGTTGGGGGGGGGGGTACCATTGTGCCCAGGGGCCTCTGAACTCTTAATCCGGATCTGCATATACACACACACACACACACACACACACACACACACACACACACACACACACACACACACACACACACACACACACACACACACACACACACACACACACACACACATATATATATATATATATTAGTTTGATATAGCCTAACGTTACATTGGAACAAACACTATAACATCTTAGTTGATGAGTTTATTTTTGACAAAACATACTATATATTTAACATATCAGCAGAAACTGGCTAACAAAAGCTTATTTGATGTATATTTTACAGTAAAAACTTTATAGTCTATCCAAAACTAGTCACAACTAGCAACAGCGTGCCGTTCATTCATCACACACAGCGATTCATATCACAGTCTTTTTGTGGTTTACAGACACTATTCCATATCGCGATTAGAACAAAGCATATAAGAATAAAAAACGTACTACTAATCCTCAACTGGATCCATTGCTCCTCGAAGTGAAACCAGCACTTCTGAGGTACGTTTCCCAGGATTATTCCTCACAGCCTCACAAGATGACACAGTACATTCATCTGATTAAACTTGATGTGTTTTATCGAGCTGATGTGGCCGGTTTGCATGTATTGCCTCAGATCATTTGCGTTTGAATAGCGCGCGCTTTCCGTGGGCTTGGTCACATTAAAAGATAACGAGATATAATGAGCTGAAATGAGAACTGCTCTTTTTATATAGATTACATAAACAGAGAATTTGTTTTAGTTTTGAATTAGATAATTTAAAAGTGCACACTTAAATGATTATAAAGATATATTGCTCATGCCTGGGTGAATAGGATTCACTGAGTTTTGTTTAAGTTTAGAGACGTGCTCCAGAAAAAAAGTTCACGGAGACGGAGAGGCAGAAAGCACACCCTGTTTATTTTCTTTATTTTACAAAAGCACAATGTTTTATTTCGATTGTAAGTGGACACATAATAAGTAGACATTTAACAGCTTATTTTTTCATATTTCTTAAGTCTGTATGACCAAAAATGACGGAGTATTTTAAGTCTATTTTGCTGCTATGTAAAAAAAAAAACGAGCAAAATGCGCCCGCGCGTTTGGCGACCCCAGGGGGTTAAGGGGCTTTCACACTGGCAGTTTGGCACAATGGGGCACGGTTTGCATGAAAAAACGCTATTGTGAACGCTGTCATGCGGAGCCGGGTGCGCACTGGGGTACCGAACCCGAGACTACCTGGAGGAGGTCTGAGTTCAGTTGCTTCGCGTGAATGTGAAAGCGACACAGAATCGGGTGCGCACTTGTTCAGTAAGTAAAGTATCCTGCGCACGCTTTTTAGCTGATTATGATGTATTTAGTTAAATAAAACACATGTAAGGGATGGTAGTGTTAATGATTTACCTTGGATAAGACGAGTGAGAGTGAGCCTGCAGTGTATTCGCGCATAGAGCGTGGAATAAGGGAAACAAATTTGGAAATCCACTGTCTCCCTCAAAAGTGCCTGTTTGCAAGCAGCAGAAGGCCACCTTATGCAACACACGCACAGTACGCATCTCTAGAAACGTTCTGTTTCTATCATGCGCCGTAAACGTTTGCGATGATGTAAGAGGCACGCAAACACACCAGGGATCGATAGAATTAACTCGAGTGTGAAACCAGACTGGCGCTGCGGGGGACGCCGGGAACAATCGCGCGCGGGCCGCAGCAAACCAGCCCATAGCATTAAGCTTTATATCAGTAGAAAGCCAGTATTATTTTCGAATTACCGTGCTCCCCCCTGCCTTGTATCCCCTGAGATGAGATTTATGTATTTATAGTCTGGAAAAAATCTTTTGGCCAGAGGCTTAAAACTACAGCCAGTAGACGGTGCTGTTCCGCATGTTCTCAGCCCGCCCATAGAGGGTGGGATCTCACTCACAGAATGTACAAATAGTGTCAGCCATCTTTTATTTGGAAGCTAAGCTAACAAGTTCTTATTCTTTCGATTAGAGTTACAGAATGTGCAGTGTGAAGAGATGTCTAACTTAAACTTAGAAAGAAGAGAGTTACAGGGATAGTAATTATGTAGAATTTTAAAGTGTAGCTCTTTCCACTTGTTAGGTAACAGAAACGTATTAATGCCAGTATTAATAGTAGAAAGAGAAGGATAATTTAATTTCCATTTGAAAAAAGCTTTGGGATGACAGCTGATCTTCCTAATAAGAGATATATTTATAATCCAGAAATTGTTACATTTGACATTGGAAAGTTCCAAACCTCCAATAGACAACTGGGACATTTCACAAGCAGATACTCTGTAGCTACAGTATGATAACCATATGCAAAAGTTTAGGTGAAATAGAATTAATAACCCAGTTATAAACTTTTGAGGAATCCACTCCAAAAAGGTTGATAAATTCATTGTAGGAATAAAAGCTGCCATCCTTATTTAACAAATCCCAAACAAAAATAACACCTTTGTCAACCCAATCCTTAATAAAGATATATATTTTTTCCATGCAGCACATTCTGATTGTTCCATATACTCTATGAGTTGGAAAAATTGTGGCAAAAGGCAAGCTTACAGGCATCCAAGGCTTGCTTATGAAAATTAGTAAGCTTGGAAGTTTGTTGCATTTAAAATCGCAAGACAATAAAAAATGTAACCCCCCACATTTTTCAAAGATAAATTTAGGTACGTGAAACCATAACAGATTAGAATCAGCATTCAGGCAGCGTTTAATCCAGCCGATCTTAAAAACCTGATTGAGAGTACTAAAGTCCAAAGCATTCACACCACCAAGAGTACGGAACTGTCCAACGTCTTTCGCTGCCCCTTTTTGATTGAAAGCAGCTTTCATTAGTCAGCCTGTATTACACGGTTATCTGTTGTTAAAATATTAAAGTTGATTTTTATCGAGGTGTTTGTCACCAACATACAAAACACTGCTAGAGAAAACATTGTGCTATTATACTTTTGATTTGAAACCATATACATTTATAAGGACTACACATTTTGTGTTACCTTTAACACAACTAATGTGTTATTCCTCTTACACAGAAGGGTGTTGAAACCTTTTACAAACTAATGTGTTATAGTTACACAACTTGTGTCAGATATGTGTCACATGTGACAGTAGTCAGTGTGCATTTGCCAGTTACTTCCTGTTTTTTACAACTGAGTGTTTGGATGAACACTGACACGTATTGTTAACTTGTTTTTATGTAGTCCAGTGACATTTAATAAAGAGTTTGTTTGAACATTTGGATGTTTTAGACATCATGAATCTACATAGACAAGCTCTTTTTGAGAATTAACAGAGGTTTGATGTTTCATTGAATATTTTATTTTAAGTCACCAGAATCGTGATTAATGGCTCCTTTATTGGGGTCTTGACCATTTAATTGGTTTTAGTTATCCTCCTGCAGCTGTAACTGTATTTTAATAAAATACATATGTTAAGGTGAGAGAAAATATGATCAGATTTTTCGTATTGATGTCATAATCAACAAGTGCTGATCTGATCAAGTTTTTACATAAATGGATTGTGTGCGGTATATGTGCTTTCAATCTTGTGAATCTACATCATGTTATATTGAGCAGTGCAGCAGAATGGTTTCTTAAAAAAAATGAATGTTTTCTGAACATTTAAAGCTGCAGCAGAAACTAGTCAAACACAGACATCAAGGATCAGCGTATGAATCTTAACAATGGTGACAAACGATAAGCTTCTTGCTGCAATGCATGTTGGGAGTCATGGATTAGTTTTGTAGTATGGTGGCAACGTAGACTGTAAGAACCTGTGTGCACTGTATATTTACATGACTAATTGTAAGTTAATTTGCATTATGTTAAACAATTTAAAAGTCATCTTTCAGCTTTAAGGTCTTGCTGAGTATATCTAAACTACATGATGACAATATTATCATCTGATCACATTTTCCTCATAGTTATTCATGCTGTTTCAAATGTGCAAATTAAATACACAATTACAGCAAACAGAGACAACTAATGTTAAAGGGTCAAGGGTCAAGATGCCAAAATGGTAATTTACCATTTACCATTTTGTTTTTATGAACTAAGATTTTATTTGTTTATTTTAATGTATTGTTTTATTTATTTAAGAGAATTTTATGGGACACCATATAAAAAATACCTATACTTTATTTTCATAAGCAAATTCTCCTCCACCCAGTGCTATTCTATCCAGAGTTCAATTTTAACAGACATTGTGTTACAAATCTACACAACATGTCAAAATACCATCAACACATGCTGTGTGTTGTTTTTTAACACATCTCTTTTTAGAGTGAGACACAGCCCTGTGACCACTAGCTCAACCAATCTCCCATAAAACCCCCACACTTAAGATATTTGACAGAACAGTCATAAAATCATCTCTTACCCGCTTCACCAACACCCGTGACCAGTGAAAGCACTACAAATGATCAGGATGAAACTAGTCTAGGCGTTTTCACATTCTGAATGACACGTGATTAACATCTTATATTTTCACATGAGCTTACGACACCTCAACTAGTGCAGGTCGAGCAGAGGAAGAGTTTTACATTTTAACAACATTAGTCTAAAGACATAAAAGTTAAACCGAGACAGACTTTATGTCGGTCCATAAAGATGCCCATATAACGTTTTCAAACTTGGGAATATCTATATATATCTGCAGATAGTAATGACAAGGAACCTGTTCTTAAGAAACAGAGAAAATAATTGCTTTACGTAATAACTGTACTTTAATTTGCACAGACCAACTATCCTAGCTTGTAAAACACTGGAAGGTATTGCAGTAGCAGTGACGTCAAAACACACATTTCATTGCTAGTATCGCCAACTGTGCACTTGATAAACCTCCAATTTACTGATTTATTAAGAGCAACCTGGAAGTTAAATAAATAACTTTAAACACACTGATGAAGCAGAATTTATTCATCTGAATGTTTGGTAACACTTTATTTCGATAGTCCACTTTAGACATTCTACTAACTATAAGTAACTTTTCAACTACATGTCAACTAACTCTCATTAGAGTATTAGTAAACTGTCTGCTTAATATTTGCTAACACTTTATTTTGTTGGTCCCCTAACAAGCATGCTACTGACTTAACTTGGCAACTACAAGTCAACTATTCTCCTAACCCGAACCCTAACACCTAACCATTACCTACTGACAGTATACTACAGTCTACTAATACTCTAATGCGAGTTAATTGACATGTAGTTGAAAAGTTACTTATAGTTAGTAGAATGTCTAAAGTGGACTATCTAAATAAAGTGTAACCGAATGTTTTTATCATGATAACTATTACGTTTTTTAATGTCTCTGAACGTGGTTAAATACTGTTTCCTCTTTTGTAGGTGAGAAAACCAAATGCATAAACTGTTGACATCAGCATCACAGTGTTGATCACGTGACCTTCCTTAAGCGATGGAGAGACGCTGAGTCCTGTAAGTCCTGTCGAGCAACGCTTGAGGCCTGTTCACATACCAAATATTTCAGCTTAACATCAGGTGTCTTTAATAATGCTCAATCATCACTTAATTAATCACTTAATTATCTCATTAACTTCAACTCCGTTTCAGTGTTCATTTTAACACCCTGTACTTTGGACATGTATACTGAGGAGTGTTAATTTAACACTGGGGATTTTGCTGTGAGGAATGTAAAGATTTGGTGCGAGTAAGATGTGACGGTAAATGGGGACCAAAAGCAAAAGTTCTGAAAGAGATCACGCCTAGATCTTAGAAAGTATTCACAGAGTATGGTAATACTCTTCGCAGAAATAAGAGCGATTTGCTGAAAATTCCTAAAACAGAATTCAATGTGGATGATGGGAGCAATTCTGTGGCTTCAAAAGAACATTGCAATGAGAGAGATGTTGGGCAGAAGAGTACCCCGAAGAAAAGCTTTGCAGATAGTGAGCTATCGGCATCTCTTCATGCAGAAAAGGCAGTAAGGCCAAGGAGAATAATTGTTAAGCTCAAAAGTCTTATTGTAGTGTCTATATAGTGTTGATATTGTGACACATTGTTAAATAGTTACAATGTAATGAAAAAAAAAAACAACAACAAAAAACAACAACAACAGGAAGTTTTCTGAAAGAATTCTGTTTATTTTATTATTTGACTGTTACATTGGAATATGAAAAAAAGAAAAATGAGATGTACTGATAAGTGCCACTAGGGGGCACTGATGCTTTGAGTAGTGCAAGTGCAACTGTTCAGAGAAGAATAAAAGAACGTGGTGTGTAGAAACTATGCATCTGTGTTGGGTGTCTGTGCAAAAAGATAAATGAAACAGGCGCTATCGAATATAAAGTTATTGTTCTTATTGCCCGCGTTTTCTCTGGCTGGTTGCAGTTTCGAATAGTGTCACAAGCCAGCAGAGCAGAGATGAGGGATCCAAATGCAGGGATTGAAAATAAACAATCATAACATAAGTCAGGAACAACATAACAATGAGAAAACACAAAGAAAGCACAGGGAACTGTAGACACCTGCATAACATCGAACAACGACCGACAGAGAACCAGAGAATACAAGGGCTATTTAAACAGAGGAGTAAACAAGCTTAACAAGGGAAACTGACACACCTGGAGCAGACTAACTGTACGTTCACACCGCCGCCGGCGAGAGCGGCAAAATTCGCTCTCGCCGCCCTGCCATCGACGCCGTGAGATTCGGGGAGTCTCTGACGCTCTGACATATATTTTAGAATGCGTGATTTTTTTAAAACTTTATTTAAAGGAGCCGCAAAGCAAATAAGAACTGAACATAAATCAGTATCCTAATTTGTGCATTCTGGCCACACGTAGGATATAAATTAACCTATTAAAATATTTTAAATGTGAAAGTAACAAAACACCAACAATTTCAGACACCTTTTACATTCGTCGTTCTTTTTATTAATGTCCCTGTATGTAAACAGGGACACGTCGTACAATAACGGGAAACCCGCCACAGAAATAATTAACTTTTCCTCCATTTTGCTTAGGAACTAATGTGGTCGGAACCAAAGTTTACAGGATTGTGTTCTCTGGTATCCTCTCAGGCGGAGGACTTCTACATTCCGATTGGTTGCCGCTGGTTGCCGCCAAACCGCGTCATAGCTCATTACCATAAAGTTGACTTGATTTCAACTCTTCTCGCCGCTCTCGCCGTCCAAGACGCGCCGCGCCGCTCTCGCCGGAGCTCGCCGCCGGCTCTCATTGAAAATGAATGGCTTCCGGCCACTTTGACGCTCTCGCCGCGTGCGGTGTGAACGCACAGTAATGAAAGTGGAAAAGACTACAAAACCACAACCTGGCCACAGGAAACGGGACACAGGAATGAACACAGAAACTAGACAGAGAAACTACAATATAAAAGTCCCACAGAGCACAAGACACAGTAGCAGATCTGACAGTAGAGCTGGAGTGGTCTGTGTTTCGGTTAGTCACTCACAACTTGATTCTGTTGGAACTGTTTTCATCGTCGTAGAGGGAATACGTTGAAACGTAAGTTGCTGTATATTAAGGACTTTTTTTGTGAGAAATGTTGTTGTTCTGAACAACAGCAAGATTACGTGTGTAATTTTGTGCAGTAATCCTTAGATCAAACTACATAAGAGTATTAAATATATTTTTCTCTCTCTAGCAATCTCTAAGTGTAATGGTCTTTAATATTTCTTATGCTGTTATTCTTTATTTATTGAATGACAGAAAAGTGTGGAACTAGAGGATTACACTAGAGCCTTATTTTTTTCTGCCTTTTATTGGAAACATTAACAAAACCGATACTCACGGTCAAAAACATTAATAATCACAATGAAGTAAGATTCATACATGATAAAAAAATATAAAGAGAAAGACAATATAGTGATTACATAAATTCATTAACCGTTTCCTTTCATTATCGCACACACATATATAAAATGATCCTTAAAATACTTCACACGTCATCATGGCACTCCTGTCAATCATTCACGGCTCCTCCCACAAAGAGATGCATAAAGGCTGTAATATTTACTGTGTCCAAAACACTACAGCCTCTTCTTGTTAGGCGGAATAAGGAAGAAAGAAAGTGAAAACTTTAATACTGAAATATTTAAATAAAAGCATCACCAACATTAGTCATTGGGAAAGGCTAATATATTGGGGTTTTGTCTCCATCTAGTGGGTATTTTTACTTACTGGAAGATTTTCATACAGAGACGAGTCCAGTTCTGGTTTACAATCATCAAGTTGAGCAGCCTTTATGAATGAAGACAAAGTAAAAACAGGAGTGTGTTTTTTAAATTCCCATATTCTTAGTCAATATAGATATGTTCACACTGACATTGAGCGTTTAATTCCTTTTGGCTGAAGGAAACCCTCAGTTAAAAAACTTACTGTTACATTCTCATACACAAGATCACTCAATTCAACATCATAAGCGTTGCGTCTGTCATGATCAGGTCTGGGATGATTCATCTTTGCCATTAAAGAAAAAAACAGAATAAAAAGAAAATAAATAATGTCTATAAACAACTCACTAATTCAGAATTTCACTTCTAGTTACAAATTAATTTATACTAAAAACCAAATTATTTTTTCTCACCTGAGACTCCCGTGTGTCATTTCTCTTTTTCATACACCTGCTTCCCCTTTAAAGACAATGATTTGACACAATTACAACCAATCAGAACCTTTTTGATGTTTAATACACAGTTATGATTTGAACTAATGGTATTTCTCTATAGGACATGGCACTGCCGTTTTGAATGTGATGGTATCTCGTCTATCTTCAGGATTTACGGCAGTAATGATGTGAGCTTCAGATTTCCTCATTCAATAACTGACTGAGTAGCTGTCAGTGTGGAAATATAGGATGGAAGATTTTGCCTTCGCTCACATTCATCATGACGTCTCACTGAATTAACAACTTTCTTATTGAGTCATTCATACACACACACACACACACACACACACACACACACACACACACACACACACACACACACACACACACACACACTGCAGAGTACGACAGACACACATCTTACCAAATCACTAACATCGTAATGATCACTGCAGCTCCACAAACCCCTCCAATGGATATGTATAATATCACCAGACGTCCTGCAACTGAGAGAAACGAGTAAAACGTAGATTAATTTGAGTAATTTTAGAAAGAGTAATGTAATGAGCCGCCACTGTAAAAATTAAAACATAGATTTTATTTATATCTAATTAATAAAAATGAGGCAACAGATTACAAGCAATATTATTAATTAAATTTAACAAATTAGAATTGAGTAATAATTAATCAAATTAATTCCTTAAATATTAACCATTTAAAATGAGTAAAAACTACAAAATATATGTTATTTCCAACATTGAAGACACCTGATGTTAACAAGCAGAATCACTGAAGGAGAAAACCATAATTAAAGTCACCATTATGGAGATGAGTGTGTGTTTTAGTTGGGCTCTTCACCCTTAAATTAATAACTTTAAGTTTTGTGTGGCTGCTGTACATGAGTTATAACAGCAGATAAAATCTATGTTTTCATTTTTACAGTGTTACCTTTAACAGTGACAGTAACAGCGTCTGATCTCTGAGATCCATGTTGATTGTGAGCCTGACAGTAGAAGCGTCCACTCTGTAGTGCACTGAACCTCTGTCCAGATCCAACAGCTGAGGCTTCATTCTCCTTAAACCAGCTGAAGTTCAGAGCCGGAGGGTTTGAGTCACTGATGCAGTTCAGAGTCACTGAATCTCCCTCCACTATTACACCAGATACACTGATCAACACTGAGACGCTCCTGGGAGGATCTAAAGACAAACATGACAATTCACAACAAATAGGAAATTATGAATTTGAAGTTTTTGAACATTGTGCAGATGATCATTAACTCACACATGACGTTTAAAGTCACAGTATCAGAGTATTTCTCTCCATGTTCATTGATGGACTTGCACTTGTATTCTCCACTGTCATCAGAGCTGATCTTTGAGATGCTGAAGATTCTTCCAGATCCTACAAACTTTACTCCTTTAAACCAGTGGACTTCTGCAGTAGGGTTTGAGTCACTGATGCAGTTCAGAGTCACTGAATCTCCCTCCACTATTACACCAGATGAACTGATGGACACTGAGACGCTCTTTGGAGGGTCTAAAAGGGATAACAATTAAAACCTCAAATCATCTCTTTCAACCACAATCTCCAGTTCTTTTAAAAGACAAATTCAATCTGTACTCACACATGACATTGAGCTGAACCGCAGGAGAGATGTGAGTGTGTCCGTCTACAGCACAGCTATATCTGCCTGAATCCTCTCTTCTGACTGGATTGAGGGAGAGTTTGTTACTGAAGTTACTCTCAGTTAATATCTTCAGTGAGTTTCTGTACCAGATGAATGTTGCTCTGTCAGTCAGAGCGCAGCTGCTTTTACATGTCAGAGTGACTGAATCTCCCTCTGTCACTCTCTCAGGAGACTCCACCTGAAGATCTGAACACAACACACACATTATATCTAGTGCTGCTGTCACACACTCATTATTATTCTACATAATGCACAGGAGAAGAGATAAACTTCACCAATCTCACCTGTGACAGTAAGAGTCACTCCTGGAACACCAATCCATTTCTTATCATCTTTATCAGTGATGAATCTGAAATAGTACATGCGTGAATCCTTCAGTGTCACATGACTCAGTCTGACGGTGCAGTTCTGCTGTTTATCTCCCAGATACTGAAGCCTCTGACTGTATTCAGTGTCATTAGACAGATCTGGAGGCTCGACACGTTTTTTGGTCCAGAACACTTTCATGATCTGATGTCCAGTAGGGTATGTATAAGTGCAGTTCATTATCACTGTTGAGTCCTTTAGTGCACAGATGTGTGAAGGACTGTAACTCACACCCCAACCCCCATCACAAGAAACCCCTGAAACACAGAATTCATCCTGAACAATTTAGCAACATTATGTGCATAAAAACTGCAGTATCCAATTGATCTTGAGAGTTTCTGAAGTGTTGCATTGACTAACCGTGAATCATGAGAAGAACGATCAGAGGAAGAGGAGGAGCCATTCTGACTGACGTCACTATCAACACAACACATGTACAGTGGCTTATTCAGTGGCTTATATATATAGTCTTGTTGTTTCTGTGTCATTGTTACACATTAAGTTTTTCATATTCTCATTGCGTTATATGTTTTATCAAATATATCATATATGTGTCTGTGGCGTGGGGTTTGTGGTTCAGTGAAGTCTGCAGCGGGAGAGAGAGACTGGAGACGAGTGGTGAGTAAGAAGATCAAGTGTGTAATGATAAACATCTGTGTCTTATTGCGTTAATTGCAGTAACTGTCATGGAGAAAAGCCACTGGTAAACTGGGAGATTCTGAGAGACACTGGACTAAGGACTTGTGAACTGTGTCTGTTCCAGAGCAGACTTTATGCTACTTTGATCTACTGAGAAATGTATAGAAGCTCAGAGAACACGTGTTTGTTTTTGTTTGAGACCCTGTCCTCTTCCTTCCTTTGCTAAACTTTTCTAAAGTGTCTATTCTTGGACCTCCAGATGAAGACATCAGATTAGCTCAACATAAACCCCCTGTATCTTGACTATAGCTGCGCACGCACATGTACAAGTGTGTGGTTCACCTAATGTAGCATCAGTGACCTCATCTTCCTTTTCTTGTGGAAATTCAGCACCATCTGTTTTTAGATTGAACAGAGAATTAAAAGAGAAATACGCTCTAGTTCTTAGCTTAAAGTCAAACAGAAATCAATAAAATACGTTATTCACGCAAGAAAATTACAGCAACCATAATTTTTGCACTGCTATAGTACGGAACTGTCCAACACCTTTCACCGTCCCCTTTTGATTGACAGCAGCTTTCATGATATATTCATCCTGTATTCTACAGATATCTTTTGTTAAAGTTGATTTTTATCATGAGTTTTAATGTGTTTGTCACCAACATACAAAACACTGCTAGAGAAAACATTGTGCTATTGGACTTTTGATTTTAAACCATATAGTTAATGAGACACAGCCCTGTGACAACTAGCCCCAGCCAATCTCCCATAAATCCCCCACACTTAAGATATTTGACAGAACAGTTATAAAATCATCTCTTACCCGCTTCACCAACACCCGTGACCAGTGCCAGCACTAAATGATCAGGATGTAACCAGTGTTGGCTTTTTCACACCCTGATGACACGTGACTAACACCTTAATTTTAACATGAGTTTATGACACCTCAACTAATGCAGATCGAGCAGAGGAAGAGTTTTTACAGACAACATTAGACTAAAGGCATACCAACCCGATCTCACGGCAATTCGTACGAATTTTACGAGGTGGCTAATTCGTACCAATTCATACGACCTCACTCGTACGAATTTGTACGTTTTTTGCTAAATCGTACATATTTTACGATTTGCCAAAATCGTATGAATTCATACGAATGACCTACCCCTGACCCCGCCCCTAAACCTACCCATCACGTGGGTTTAGACAAATCGTACAAATTCGTACGAGTGAGTTCGTACAAATTCATACGAACTAGCCACCTTTTAATCACTCGTACAAATTCGTACGAATTGGTCGTGAGATAGCGTTGGGCATACACATTAAACTGAGAGAAACTTTACATCAGTCCATAAAGATGCTCATGTAATAATGTTTTCAAACTTGGAAATATCTATATTTTATCAGTTGCAGATAGTAATGACAAGGAACCTGTTCTTAGAAAAACAGAGAAAATAATCGCTTGAAAAACGTTACTTTAATTTGCATACGTAGACCAACTATCCTAGCTTGTAAAATACTGGAAGGTATTGCAGTAGCAGTGACGTCAAAACACACATTTCATCTCCAGCATCGCCAACTGTGCACTTGATAAACCTCCAATTTACTGATTTATTAATAGCAATCTGGAAGTTAAATAAACAAAGAACTTAAAACCCTTAAAGAATTTTATCATGAAAACTTCAAAGCATTTTTTTTGTCAGTGGCCTTGTTCTTCTTAAATGCATCACGTCTCTAAAAATAAAATTTCCTCTTCAGTAAGTGAGACTTCAGCATCACAGTGTTGATCACGTGACCTTCATTAATGATGGAGAGACGCTGAGGGACGTCACACCCAAGAGGAAGAGGAAATCAGTCCTGTCAGAGCAACACTTGAGGCCTTTTCACATATGGCGGCTCTAGTAATAGAAATCTACTGAGAAATATATGTAAGCTCAGAGAACACGTGTTTGTTTTTGGTTAATTTTAAATAATAGCACTAGCCTCAGTCAGCCGAGCCTGTCCTCTTCCTTCCTTATCAACAAACTTTGCTGAAGTGTCATACTATTCATGGACCCAGATTCAATTCAATTCAATTCAAATCACTTTATTAATCCCCAAGGGGAAATTAAATGACACAAAGAGCAGCATTTATTCAACAACACAGTACATCATCAATAAAATAAATAAATAAGTAGTAGTATATAAAAAAATAAGAATAAAAATAAGAATAAAAATAAAAAGAGGATAGGATAGGATGAGTGCATCAGTCTATGGCATGTTTTAGTGCAGCCCAAAAATTTGGGGGGCAGACAGGGGCTTGGAGTTTAGTAACAGGACATCCCTGGGGACAAAGGTCACCTTCCTCCTCTCGGTCTTACAAGCTTGACAGCGGAGTCTGCACCTTGAGGGAAGCCATTCAAACTTAAAAAACATTGCATGTGATGGATCACGAAGGATCCTACAGGCAGTCTTCAAGGTTTGCTTTTCACCTAAGATGGACAGAGCTCTCAGGGGGTGTCCAATAATTCTGGAACACACTTTAACAATCTGATGTAATAAGTTCCTGTTTTAAAGATTAATAGAGTAAAACCAAAAAGTTAATGAAAAGGTTATCACATTTTCAATAAATGAGTAGTAAAATGTGGTTTAAAATGTCCTTGTTTACATCAAATGATCTTAATTTCCTGAGCAAGTATTGCCGCTGATGGCATTTCTTCAGAATTTCCTCTGTGTTAGACGAAAACTTCAGCTGGTTATCAAAGATAGTCCCTAGGTAGGCTATTTATACTCCTCTACAAGCTCTACCAGCTTCCCCTGGATGGTAGTAGTGACTGCCTCGGTCAACTGCCTCTGCTTTGGTGAAAAGGTCACTATCATCTCCTTGGTTTTATCCACATTCAGCTCTAAACCTGACCTTTCACACCACTTCACAAACTCCTGCAGAGCCGAACTATGATCATGGAGGGAACCTGAAAGCAGAGACAGAATGACTGTCATCTGCAAATTTCACAATGTGACAGTTTGACTGAGTAGACCTGCAGTCATCTGTGTAGAGGATGTAGAGGAGGGAAGACAGGACACATCCTTGTGGTGAACCTGTTGACGTAGTCCGGACTTCTGAGAAGGTGTCATTGACCAAAACCCTCTGTGTCCTGTTGGTCAGAAAGTCCATAATCCACAAGGTAAGTTGATGATTCAAGCGAAAGCGGTTAATGAGCTCCTCTGCCAGGATGTGTGGCTGCATGGTGTTAAATCCCGACGAAAAGTCAGCAAACAGAAGTCTGGCTGTGGAGTTTGGGGTTTCCAGATGTTTGTGGATATTGTCTAGGATGAACATTTTTGCATCGTTGACCCCCCTGCCCACCTGATATACAAATTGAAGTGGATCCACCATTGGATAAGATACCTTAGTGATGTATTCCTTAATGAGTCTCTCCATGGCCTTCATTAGCAGCGAGGTTAGGGCCACAGGCCTGAAGTCGTTCAGGATTTTGGTGGTACCCTTCTTGGGTATGGGAATCACCGTAGAGTGTTTCCACAACTGGGGGACTGTGCTACGGCTAATGGAGCACTGACACAGGTATTGGAATACACCCCCCAATTGCTCAGCACAGAAGGGTCTGCCCACAGATATTATCTGGGCCTGGCGCCTTATTTACTTTAGTCCTCTTAAAGGCATTGACCACTTCTCCAGTGTCAATAGTGATACAGTCATCAGGATCGAGTGAATAAATTAGCCTTTTGAGATCAGAGCTGTTATTTTTCTCGAATCTGGTGAAAAAGATGTTCAGGTCATTAGATATAAGTCTGGCTACAGCCTGCAACCTGGATGGGCTTGCAACTGGCAGGACTGAAGTTAACTGCTGCCATACTTTTAAGACCCTGCCATCCAGTACGGAGGTTGCCCTGGGCAAATGTTCTCTCCACCTTATTTTTATATCTCAGTTTTGCATTTTTTATGGCACACTTGACCTCTCTGTTGACATCTTTCTTTTCTAGCTCCGAGCCGGTAAAGAAGACCCTCTTTTTTTTATTCGAAATGTCCTTTAGGTCCTTAGTCACGCAGGGTTTGTTGTTAGGGAAAATTGTGACCCTCTTAGTAGGTAGCCTCGCTCGCACTGTTTCGTTTTTCATTTGATTTGTCCGCTATTTAGTCTCATTCGTTTCTTTGCACCTCTGGATTTGTGGATGTTTCCCCGGTTACCGAACTTTATCATTCACACACGCACACACATACCGGTACACAGGCTTTTGCGACCGCCATGGACCTTTTTGATGAAACTACCTTTAAATGTATTAAATGTATCTCTTTTTGTGCTTATGTAACATAGTTAAAAAGGTTCAGGTTAAATCCTACTAAATGGGATTATAGTGCCACCTGCTGTCATAAAGTTGTACCTGCAACGAACGCTAGTAATGACAAAGGATTATGGGTAGTCCTCAAAGCAACGGAGGATTTTCTCTGAGGTAACGAGTTTGTGAATGTCCGTGGACTAAACAATGCTACCTCACTTGAAAAGCATGTAAAAGTTTAGCTAGATTTCTTTGATTGAATAATATGTGTTGTTGTTTAATTTCGCCATGTTTTTATAAAGTCAACCATCTGGTCATGTGCTTTATAGCCGATAGAAAGTCTCTCCAGTATAGCTAGCTAGCTAGCTAATATTAACATGATGCCGTCTTTCCAGACAGAGCATGCGCTGTTTGTCTACATGAGATGACTATTCACTGTTGTCCTTTGTCATGAATGCAGGTATGTTATGTATGTTGTTATAAAGTGTTGTAATGTTTGAACATAAGATTGAGGTATTTTCTGCTGTTTGTCTGCCTCCTGGATTGTAACGAAGTTACATAATTGATTACAAATAACTGTTAATATAAAATGGAAAGGTAACTGTAGGAAATCTGTATAATTACATTGTTTTATGTTGGTTCCTCCTTGCAAGACTAAGAGGAACAATTTGGTGTGTTTTAAGTATTTAGTTTATATGAGTTTAAATCCACTATACGATCAATGTGTCAAACTACTTTATTTTTGTATTGAGCTTTAAGAGCAGTACATACAGTAATCTCTAAAAAAAAAAGCAACGGAGGATTTTCTCTGAGACAGAGCATGCGCTGTTTGTCTACATGAGATGACTATTCACTGTTGTCCTTTGTCATGAATGCAGATATGGAATAAACCTGCTGTTACCACAAACCTGACGGCATCCGAGAGATTTAATGAGGCAGAAGACATTACAAAGAGGGGTTACACTTAGATGTATGTACATGTCATATTAGAATTAGCTCTAATGTGTACAGTGCAATAATCAAACTCTATATGCTCGTAATTACGAACAATCCTGTATCTCTGTGTTCCTGACTCGCAACATTATAGTTTGTGGTGTCTGTATAATCGTAAAAACCCGACTGCGTTGAATCTCGATGACAAATCACAAAAAGATGCATTATTTCAGAAGCACCATCTTTCTGAGAATAAATGCTACATTTTGTCACCACCATTAGAAAGGGGGGTTGGACGAACCAAACAAAGGAAGTTTTTCCCGCCTCAGTTTCTCATAAATGATTGGTCCATTCACGGGAAATAGGTGTTGGCATATCTTGCTTCCGCCAGAGAAAGAGCATTCACGAGAAAACTCCCCCAAGGAGTCTCTCCGTTTATTTTCTTTAATTTCGTTTTCATCTTAGTCTTTCCTTTATTTCCGTCTGAGTCTAGACTTAGTTCACTGTCTCCGCGAGCTAAACGAACTCAAGTCTAGTCATCTCTCGGTAAGGTTTTACATTCGTGTTAACCGCCGAGGTCGCGCATCATGACACCGGAGAACTGCTCCAAAGGACAATTTGAACTCAGCTACACACAAGAGCCAGACCAAAAGCAAGTATTTTATATCATGATTTGAAAATCGTCTCTCTCTTTCTCTCTCTCTCTCTCTCTAACATCCCAAGAACATAAAAATGTCCAGTTTCCTGAATGTTAATATAATGTTATTTAAAGGTTAGTGTGATGTTCCTGAAACATTCTTTCAATCATTCAAACTCCTGCTGTGAACAAGCACTGAAAGAAAGAGAAATAAGAACACAAACTACAACTTTATTCAGACACAGTCTTAGATGAACTGAAGATAAAAGAAGACATTACATCTCTCAAGATCTGATTAAATAACTCTACAAACAGCATTACCAGCTTCACTTATTACTAACCAGACTGCTCGCTCTGTCTCCGCAAAAATCTTTCTGAAACAAGTCTGGAAAATGAACTGAAACTCAGCTAATACTTATCACCCAAACAAACATACGTCTAAAGAAAGATTTAAATGTCTACTTTTAAATAAAACAATTCACATTTAAAACAAATATTCTCCTGCAATGTAATCTGTATGAAACTAAAGAGAAGTTCACTTTATCCTTTCTCAGCTCATTATCGTTCATTTGTTCACACACACTCACAGAGCGCGCTATTCATAAGATAATGTGTTGATGTGCCATCTATGCAAAACAGATAAACGCCCCCAGGCAAATGCCTTAAAAGCAGCAACTTTCATCATTCATTCACTTTCCTGCGCGTTTGGAAGATGGCACGCTACACCGGCGAGGAAGCTCTTCAGCTCGTCCTGGATAGTGATGAAGAGTTCACATTTTCCTCAGAAGAAGAGCGGATCCGACGATGAACGTTTGTATTTTGAAGAGTGACTTGATCCAGTCGTGGATACAATTTCAGAAGAGTAAGTCTTTTAGTTTAACTTACATTAGTTGACAAGCTATTTTTTTATAAACATGTACATATTTTACGTGTTGGATTTTTTCCAGACTTGCCATCTACTAGTATTCAGAGTATTGAAATTTAAAATATATCTTAATAGGCAGGTTTTAGTTCAATGTAAATGATCTAGCCGGCTATATGCTGTATGATATGTAAAATGATATTTAAAAAATATGATGTATGTTTAGATTATATTTTGACTATAGTATTTATGCTGCCACATTATAAACGAAGTGTGCGCTCGCAAATATCTGTTGTAAAAATGTATAAATGTGTATAAATGTGTGTAAATGTGTGTAAATGTGTGTAAATGTGCTGAAATGCGTAAATGAGTTGATGAAGCGCGCACATGTGTTAATGTTTGCGGTTTGCTATCTCCGGTAATGCACATTGACACGCAAAGCACGCGTCTACCATTATCAGTTATCAACGAAGTGTGTGCTCGCAAATATCTGTTGTAAATGTGTGTAAATGTGCTGAAATGCTTAACACTCTTTAGAGTGGGACCAAATGATCTGAGTTAATTTTACTTTGGGGATTTTGCTGTGTAAGTGTAATGGTCTTTAACATCTGTTATGCTGTTATTCTGATTTATTGTCCGAAAAGTGTGGAATTTTACAAGTAGAGTCTTATTTTTTTCTGCCTTTTATTGGAAACATCAAGAATATGGATACACATGGTTAAAAACATTAATAATCTAAATGAAGTAAGATTCATACATAATAAAAAAGCAAAAAGTACAAACACTTTATTTATTTAAAAAGTACACACTTAATTATTACACATAAATTCATTAACCATTTACTTTCATTATCGCACATCCATCTATAAAATGATCTCCTGATTACTTCAGTCACACGTCATCATGGCACTCCTGTCAATCATTCACGGCTCCTCCCACAAAGAGATGCATAAAGGCTGTAATATTTACTGTGTCCAAAACACTACAGCCTCTTCTTGTTAGGCGGAATAAGAAAGAAAGAAAGTAAAAACTTTAATACTGAAATATTTAAATAAAAGCATCAACAACATTTGTCATTGGGAAAGGCTAATATATTGGGGTTTTGTCTCCATCTAGTGGGTATTTTTACTTACTGGAAGATTTTCATACAGAGACGAGTCCAGTTCAGGTTTACAATCATCAAGTTGAGCAGCCTTTATGAATGAAGACAAAGTAAAAACAGGAGTGTGTTATTTAAATCAGGGCTATGCAGGTTCGGGAATTTCTTTGCTGTATTCTCGCTTTTTGCTCGCAGGTTTCTCTATAGAGCTCCCCCTACAGCTTCGGAATAGATATTTGACAACACTGTCGAAAAACTTGTTGGCGACTCTCAGTTACCAGAGGCTAGTAGATCAACGACATCACAGCAGACGGGACATTCTTTCCCAGCTAACAGACTTTTGTTATAAGAACGTTCTCCAAACGTTCATTGTTGGTTATGGGAATGTGAAAATGTCCAGTTTTCTTGACGTTAGAGGAACGTGTTTTAAAAGGTACACAGCAAAAACTCCAGTGTTATAAATTAACTCTTCCAGCCTCAAGAGTGTAAAGTGGTAAAATATGAGTGTTAGGCTACGTTTACACGTGGCCGGTTATTTTCATAAACGGACATTTCACCCTCTCCGTTTTCAGAAAAGTGTTCGTTTACACGAACCCGTGTATATGCCGTCAAGAGCATGCCAAACCTATAGGTGGCAGTGTAACGAGAAGCTCAAGCCCACGTTAGCCAATCAGAATCCTGAAAATATAGGTCGCACTTTTGACGCAGTGCAAGTTCTGTCGCATACTGTGACGTTGACTGCCTAAAACTCAGTTTTTCTCAGTTTACACGCAAACGTGCAAATCGAGTTTTTCAAAATCTCCACTCTGGCCGGAGTTTTTAGAAAGAATCGTTTTCAGAGGAGAATTCTCCGTTTGCGTGTAAACGAGGGGCACAACCGATGGGAAATGTCTCAAGAGTGTAAAAGTTAATGAGATAATTATGTGATTAATCGAGTGATGATTGACCATAATTGAAGACACCTGATGATAACAAGCAGAATCACTGAAGAAGAAAATATTTTTTTTCTCTCTACATTATGGAGATCAGTGTTTGCTTTAGTTGGCCAGTTGACCCTTATTTTTAACTTTAGATTTTTTTTCTGCTGTTGTAACTGAATTAAAACAGACAGATGGACAAAAAGAAAAGGTGGTCAGGTCTTAACATAATCATCATTTTACCTGAATCACTGAACTCATTTAGAGCCTAATCTCTGATTTAAATTAATATAATTGATTATAGCATCACAGTAAATCTATATAATAAGAGCCAGTGACAATATACATTAATCCAAAGTATTTCTTATAAATGGTTCTGATAAATAAATATAAAATCCTTTATTTTAGGCACACACAGACATCAATAATGAGTGTATGAATCTCAACAATGGTGACAAAAAGAATATTCAATTAGGAAAAGGAAATTACTAAAACAATTCAGATCATAATTTATTCATACAGCAATGCATGATGGGAGCCATGGATGAGTTTTGATTGGTGGTACCCAGAATGCACATGCTTTATTATTGTCACCATTGTTGAAATTCACAGGCTGATTATTGATGTCAAGTGTGTTTAAATAAATAAACAAGTTCAAAGTCTTTATTTATCAGAACAACTATTTGTTAGAAATATTTTTGATTATACAGAAGACGCTGAAAACAATATGCTATAGAATCAGAGGGCTGCTGTATTCAACAATGCAAACATAAGTTTAGTGACTCAGGTCAAATTATGATTATTTTCAATCCAACATCACCTGGTCACATTATTTCTTTATTTATCTAGCTGTCATAACTCATACAGCAGCCAAACAAAATCTAAAGTTAATAGTTTAAGGGTCAAGAGCCCAAATAAAACACACACTGATCTCCATAATGGTGACTTAAAATTTGATTTTCTCCTTTGGTGATTCTGCTTGTTAACATCAGGTGTCTTCAATAATGCTCAATCATCCCTCAATTAATCACTTAATTATCTCATTACCTTTAACACTCTTCAGTGTTTAACACTCATATTTTAACACTTTACACTCTTCAGGCTGGAACCAAATAAACTCCCAGGAGAGTCCATTTAACACTGGAGTTTTTGCTGTGAACCTTTTAAAACACGTTCCTCTAACGTCAAGAAAACTAGACATTTTCACATTCCCGGAAACAACACTGAACGTTTGGAGAACGTTCTTATAACTAAAGTCTGTTAGCTGAGTTACAACATCTTCTTCATTCGGGTTCGAACAGCGTGAGGGAGCGCAATAACGATATAATTTTAGCAGATTTTTTTTTGCCGTAAAGCAATTCTTTACATCGCGGGACCTGATATCACGCTATACTTCCTGCCGGCGCGTCCGGTTGCCCGCCGGCCCAAAGTTGCAAGTGAGTTTTTTCCGCTCACAGGTGAGAGGGCGGTGCGAGACGACCACCATTCAACCCGAAAAAACTAATATAACCATTCCAATGACTCCGAAACTGTTCGGTTAAGGTAAAAAACCTGCATAGTTCACCTTTAAATTTCCATATACTTAGTCAATATAGATATTTTTACACTGACATTGAGCGTTTAATTCCTTTTGGCTAAAGGTGAAGAGAGTTTATTATTTTTGTAGGAAACCCTTACCGCTACATTCTCATACACAGCATCACTCAATTCAACATCATAAGCGTCGCGTCTGTCATGATCAGGTCGGGAATGGTTCAACTTTGCCATGAAAGAAAAATCAGAATAGAGAGAAAATAAATAATGTCTATAAACAACTCAATTAATTTCCCTGATCAGTAAACCTCAGATAATATTTCTCACCTGAGACTCCTGAGTGTCATTTCTCTTTTTCATACACCTGGTTCCCCTTTAAAGACAGTGACTTTACACAATTACAACCAATCAGAATCAGAATTGATTTGATGTTTATTACACAGATATGATTTGAACTAATGGTATTTCTCTATAAGACAGGCACTGCCGTTTTGAATGTGATGGTATCTCATCTATCTTCAGGATTTACGGCAGTAATGATGTGAGCTTCAGATTTCCTCATTCAATTCATGACGTTTCACTGAATTCACAACTTTCTAACTCAGTCATTCGTTCACACACACTGCAGAGTATCAGACACACATCTTACCAAATCAGTAACATCGTAATGATCACTGCAGCTCCACAAACCCCTCCAATGGATATGTATAATATCACCAGACGTCCTGCAACTGATACAAAAGAGTAAAACGTCTGAATAGATTCATAGATGAGTAATGTAATGAGCCGCTCTACCTTCACCTGTGACAGTTACAGCGTCTGATCTCTGAGATCCATGTTGATTGTGAGCCTGACAGTAGAAGTGTCCACTCTGTAGTGCACTGAACCTCTGTCCAGATCCAACAGCTGAGGCTTCATTCTCCTTAAACCAGCTGAAGTTCAGAGCCGGAGGGTTTGAGTCACTGATGCAGTTCAGAGTCACTGAATCTCCCTCCACTATTACACCAGATCCACTGATCAACACTGAGACATTCTTTGGAGGGTCTAAAAAGGACAAATAGTAAAACCTTAAATCATTCATCAGCCTGAGACAAAAATGAAAATGTACAATACATATTACAAAATTATACGTTTTGAAAATTTAAAAGATGTGCTGGTGAATTAAAGCCTTAAATGATCTAATTCAAACACGATTTCCAGTTTTTAAAGAGAAAAAGTCAATCTGTACTCACACGTGACATTGAGCTGAACCGCAGGAGAGATGTGAGTGTGTCCGTCTACAGCACAGCTATATCTGCCTGAATCCTCTCTTCTGACTGGATTGAGGGAGAGTTTGTTACTGAAGTTACTCTCAGTTAATATCTTCAGTGAGTTTCTGGACCAGATGAATGTTGCTCTGTCAGTCAGAGCGCAGCTGCTTTTACATGTCAGAGTGACTGAATCTCCCTCTGTCACTCTCTCAGGAGACTCCACCTGAAGATCTGAACACAACACACACATTATATCTAGTGCTGCTGTCACACGCTCATTATTATTCTACATAATGCACAGAAGAAGAGATAAACCTCATCAAAGTCACCTGTGACATTAAGAGTCACTCCTGATTTACCAATCCATTTGTCTTTATCAGTGATGAATCTGAAATAGTACATGTGTTCATCCTTCAGTGTCACATGACTCAGTCTGACGGTGCAGTTCTGCTGTTTATCTCCCAGATACTGAAGCCTCTGACTGTATTCAGTGTCATTAGACAGATCTGGAAACTCTTCATTATATTTTACCAGTGATTTGCTCCAGAACACTTTCATGATCTGATGTCCAGTAGGGTATGTATAAGTGCAGTTCATTATCACTGTTGAGTCGTTTAGTGCACAGATGTGTGAAGGACTGTAACTCACACCCCAATCAGCACTAGAAACCCCTGAAACACAGAATCCATCCTGAACAATTTAACAGCAGCATGTGCATAAAAATTGCAGTATCCAATTTATCTTGTTTCTGAAGTGTTGCATTGACTAACCGTGAATCATGAGAAGAACGATCAGAGGAAGAGGAGGAGCCATTCTGACTGACGTCACTATCAACACCTACAACACATGTACAGTGGCTTATTTTTCAACTTTAAGGGCCAGTTTCATAAACAAAGCTATTATGTTAAGACAGTCTCTTAAGACCTAGTATGATAGATCAAATCAGTCAGTCTTACTTTTCGGTATCAGATAGTCCAATGTACATTTTTATGTAACTTACTTAAAGTTTTGTTAACAGTTAATAGTTTAAAATGTTTAAAACGTAAAAAAAAAAAATCTGTGTCATTGTTACACATTTACAATGTGAAATGTAAAATATTAAAGTTGATTTTTATCGAGTTGTTTGTCACCAACATACAAAAATTTGCTAGAGAAAACATATTTGTGCTATTAGACTTTTGATTTTAAACCACAGTTACTGAGACACAGCCCTGTGACAACTAGCCCCAGCCAATCTCCCATAAATCCCCCACACTTAAGATATTTGACAGAACAGTTATAAAATCATCTCTTACCCGCTTCACCAACACCCGTGACCAGTGCCAGCACCACAAATGATCAGGATGTAACCAGTGTTGGCTTTTTCACACCCTGATGACACGTGATTAACACATTATATTTTAATATGAGTTTATGACACCTCAACTAGTGCAGATCGAGCAGAGGAAGAGTTTTACATTTTAACAACATTAGACTAAAGACATAAAAGTTAAACCGAGACAAACTATACGTCGGTCCATAAAGATGCTCATATAATAATGTTTTCAAACTTGGTAATATCTATTTTCAATAAGTTGCAGATAGTAATGACAATGAACCTGTTCTTAAGAAACAGAGAAAACAATTGCTTGAATAACTACTTTAATTTGCATACGTAAACCAACTATCCTAGCTTGTAAAACACTGGAAGGTATTGCAGTGGCAGTGACGTCAAAACGCACATTTCATCGCTAGCATCGCCAACTGTGCACTTGATAAACCTCCACTTTACTGATTAATAGCAATCTGGAAGTTAAATAAAGAACTTTAAACTGATGAAGCAGAATTGATTAATCTGAATGTTTTTATCATGATAAATATTAAGTTTTTAAATCTGTCAGTTGCCTTGTCCTTCTTAAATGCATCACATGTCTCTAAACGTGGTTAAATACTGTTTCCTCTTTTGTAGGTGAGAAAAACAAACGCATGAACTTTTGACATCAGCATCACAGTGTTGATCACGTGACCTTCATTAAGCGATGGAGAGACGCTGAGGGACGTCACACCCAAGAGGAAGAGGAAATCAGTCCTTTCAGAGCAACGCTTGAGGCCTTTTCACATACCAAATATTTCAGCTCTAGTAATGGAAGTCCTGCCTTCTAAATGAAAGATCCAAGTTGGGAATTGTCTTGACAAACGTGAAATAAACACTTTTTTTGAGCATTATAAATATGGATCATGTAAAATTTGAAATACGTTATTAAAATGTGACTTTGGCCAACAGTTTTTCCAGGATATTTCACCCTTCAAGCATACAGGAGTTGGTCTTGCATCATGAGTGAAAAAGGGTTCCTGCCTGAAAGGGCTGCGAATAAACTAACTTTCCTTGAAAGGGACTTCGGCATTTTTAAGACATGTGTCAGTATTACGCACTTACTTCCTGTCGTGTGCACGCACTCTTCAAGTGGCCAAGACCGCAAGTGTGTGTATTTGGACAAGGCAAGTGACTGGAGACGAGTGGTGAGTAAGAAGATCAAGTGTGTAATGATAAACATCTCTGTCTTATTGCGTTAATTGCAGTAACTGTCATGGAGAAAAGCTACTGGGAAACTGGGAGATTCTGAGAGAGAGTGGACTGAGGACTCGTGAACTGTGTCTGTTCCAGAGCAGACTTTATGCTACTTTGATCTACTGAGAAATGAATGCAGATAACGCAGATGAAGACACCAGCTCAACATAAACCCCCTGTATCTTGACTATAGCTGCGCACCAGTCATTTTTGCACTGCTGGAGTACGGTACTGTCCAACATCTTTCCAGGTCACCTTTTGATTGACAGCAGCTTTCATTATATAGTCAGCCTGTATTACAGAGTTATCTGTTGTTAAAATATTAAAGTTGATTTTTATCGAGTTGTTTGTCACCAACATACAAAATTTAGCTAGAGAAAACATTGTGCTATTAGACTTGATTTTAAACCATAGTTACTGAGACACAGCCCTGTGACAACTAGCCCCAACCAATCTCCCATAAATCCCCCACACTTAAGATATTTGACAGAACAGTTATAAAATCATCTCTTACCCGCTTCACCAACACCCGTGACCAGTGACAGCACTACAAATGATCAGGATGTAACCAGTGTTGGCGTTTTTACACTCTGAATGACACGTGATTAACACCTAATATTTTCACATGAGTTTATGACACCTCAACTAGTGCAGATCGAGCAGAGGAAGAGTTTTACATTTTAACAACATTAGTCTAAAGGAATAAAAGTTAAACAGAGAAACTTTACGTCGGTCCACAAAGATGCTAATGTAATAATGTTTTCAAACTTGGGAATATCTATTTTCAATAAGTTGCATACAGATAGTAATGACAATGAACCTGTTCTTAAGAAACAGAGAAAATAATTGCTTTAATAACTACTTTAATTTGCATATGCAGACCAACTATCCTAGCTTGTAAAACACTGTAAGGTATTGCAGTAGCAGTGACGTCAAAACACACATTTCATCGCTAGTGTAACCTTTGGCTAAACATTAAAAAAAATAACTACGCCAAAATTGTAACCTTTGGCTATACATAAAAAAACACCGACTACGCCACTGTCACGGATATAACGGAAGCAGACAGGTGGTAAGTTGAATAGAAGTTTATTGAACAAGGTGCAACAGATCCGGGATGCAATGGTGAGTAGAAAATTTGAAGATAGAGTTCACATAGACTTAACTGAATGGTAAACAATGTCTCTTGGTTGTAGATGCTGGCGAAAGGGTTCGCGAGGGTTCTCAATGGAAGGCAGACGGATGGTTGAAGACAGCAGATGGGAGACACGGAACACGGAAGGTAAGTAGATATCTCTGAGGTGAGTAGCGGAGGTGAGTCTGTATGTCAGTGGTGTTTGACGAGACCAGAAAATGACTGGTGAGTGAGAGTGGTTTATAAAGGGTGTGACGGATGAAGTGGCCAGGTGAAGGTGATTAGAACTCAGGGGGAAGTGAACGAGTGGGTGGAGCGAGTGATGATGAGGATGGAGTGAGTGATGATGAGGGCGTGGCTGTGACAGTACCCCCCCCTCCCGAGGCGGCTCTTGACGGCTGAGAAGAGGGGCGAGTACGGCGACGAGGTCTCCCACGACCTCTGGGTGCAGGACGGTCAGGATGGTCAGCATGGAACTGGGTGAGAAGAGTAGGGTCAAGGATGTCATCTCGATGAACCCAGGAGCGTTCCTCAGGTCCATAGCCCTCCCAGTCGACCAGGTATTCCAACTGGGAACCTCGTCGCCGAGAGTCCAAGATGTTGTGGACTCGGTAGATGGACTCCTCTTCTACAGGAACGGGAGGAGGAGGCACGTCATCCTGGGCAGGAACTGAGGAGGGAGGAGTGACAGGTTCAGTGTGATGTTTTAACAGAGATACATGGAATGATGGTGCAATTTTATACTCAGGTGGAAGGTTGAGATGATAAGTGACGTCATTGAGCTGCCTCTGCACAGTGAATGGTCCGATGTATCGAGGACTCAGCTTTTTGCAGGGCAGGAGGAGTCGTATGTCTCGCGTCGAGAGCCAAACCTTTTGACCAGGGTGGTATTGAGGAGGTTCGGTTCTGTGACGGTCGGCTTGTCTCTTGTGTCTCCACACTGCCTGCTGAAGGTGTACATGAGCTGAGTCCCATACCCTCTCGCTTTGATGGAACCAATAGTCGACAGCTGGAACCTCTGACGGTTCACCTGACCAAGGGAAAAGAGGAGGTTGGTACCCTAAGACACATTGGAATGGGGTGAATCCACTGGTACTTTGTCTAAGGGAGTTTTGGGCATATTCAGCCCAGGGGAGGAATTGGTTCCAGCTGTCTTGGTACTGGTGGCAATAGGATCTGAGGTAACGTCCAATCTCCTGGATCTTCCGCTCAGTCTGAACGTTAGTCTGGGGATGATATCCGGAAGATAGATTAACCGTGACTCCGAGGAGTTTGAAGAAAGCCTTTCATACCCGAGAGATGAATTGAGGTCCTCGGTCCGATACAATTTCTTCAGGGATGCCGAAGTTTCGGAAGACGTAGGTGAAGAGAGCTTCGGCCGCTTCAAAAGGCAGTAGGAAGTCCGGGCATTGGAATCAACTTGCATGATTTGGAGAACCGATCCACTACAACAAAAACACAGGTGTATCCATTGGATTGTGGGAGGTCAGTCATGAAGTCAATGCCGAGATGGGACCACGGACGCTGAGGAATGGGTAGAGGCACTAATTTACCCTCAGGGAGCTTTCTGGGAGTGTTGGTAACGGCACAGACTGAGCATCCTCTGATGTAACGCGAGACGTCCTGGGAGATGGATGGCCACCAGTACCGTTGACTGAGGAGCGAGAGGGTACGCCTACTACCTGGATGTCCAGAGCCCGGAGCGGTGTGAGCAGAGTCCAGAAGGGTGGTACGGAGCTGAGGTGGTACAAAGATGAGCCCTTCTGGACCTCCCGGCGGAGCAGGTTGGAGATTATTAGCTTGGGAGATTTGCTCATCAATATCCCATATGATGGGGTTGAGGAAGATGGCTGGAGGAAGGATAGGTTCAGAAGAGTTTTCTTCGGAGGAGGATTGGTGAAGACGGGATAAGGCGTCTGCTTTGACATTCTTACCGCCAGGGCGATAGGTGAAACGGAAGTCGAACCTGGTGAAGAAGAGTGCCCAGCGGGCCTGACGAGGATTCAATCTTCTAGCTTCTCTAAGATACTCAAGGTTTCAATGATCTGTTATAACCTCAAATTGGTAGTTAGCCCCCTCCAGCCAATGCCTCCACTCTTCCAGTGCTAGTTTGATAGCCAGGAGTTCCCGGTTGCCGACATCATAGTTGTGCTCCGCCGGGGACAGTTTCTTGGAAAAGAAGGCGCATGGATGAAGTTTGGGAGGCTCACCCTGCCGCTGAGATAACACAGCCCCAACACCGGTAGATGAAGCGTCCACTTCGACGATGAAAGGAAGATCGGGGTTGGGATGTACCAGTATTGGGGCTGTAGCAAATGCGTTCTTGAGTTCGTGAAATGCTTGGAGGGCTTCTGAGGATAAGGACAGAGACTTGGGCCGGCCTTTCAGAGATGAGGTTAACGGAGTACTGATGAGACTGTAACCCTTGATGAATCTTCTGTAGAAGTTTGCAAATCCTAAAAACCGCTGGAGCTCTTTGACTGAAGTGGGTTGTGGCCAGTTGTGAATGGTTTCCACCTTCCTCTGGTCCATTTGTACTCCATGTTGGTCAATGATGTAACCCAGGAACTGTACGGATGGGATATGGAATTCACACTTTTCGAGTTTAAGGTACAGTTGATGTTCTCTCAGTTTTTCTAGGACTTGGATGACGTGTTTGCGGTGTTCAGAGAGTGAGGAAGAGTAGATGAGAATGTCGTCGATGTACACTATGACGAACCGATTGAGGTAGTTTCTGAAGATCTCGTTCATGTAACCTTGGAAGACTGTTGGAGCGTTGGACAGTCCGAAGGGCATGACGAGGTATTCATAATGGCCGGAGGGAGTGACGAACGCGGTCTTCCACTCGTCACCCCGCCGAATACGGATGAGATTTTAGGCAGAACGAAGATCTAACTTGGAGAAGATTTGGGCCCCACACAACTGTTCCAAAGCAGCTGGGACCAGAGGAAGAGGATAGCTGTACTTGATGGTTTGGGAATTCAGGTGTCTGTAGTCGATGCACGGCCGCAAGCCTCCATCCTTCTTACCTACGAAGAAAAAACTCGAAGCGGCAGGGGAGGTAGATGTACGGATGAACTGCTGATGAAGAGCTTCCTCCACATACTCCTCCATGGCCTTCTGCTCCGTAATGGACAGGGGGTAAATACGGCCTTTGGGTAAGGTGGCTCCAGGTAGCAGGTCGATAGCGCAGTCCCATGGCCGGTGAGGTGGTAATTGGGTCGCTAGTTGTTTGCTGAACACATCCTGGAACGCCCCATACTCAAGAGGGAATCGTCACAGAATGTTGGACTTCAGGACTCTCGACTGTGGTAGAATTGACACGATGGGTTAATCTTATACGTAGAGGAAGAAGATGATTTTTTGATTGAAGACAAGCAGTTAGAAAAGCACTGTTCACCCCAGCGTAAGATCTCTCCAGTTCTCCAATTGACAGAGGGTTGGTGTTGTACCATCCATGGGCGTCCCAGGATGAGTTCAGCAGTTGACTCCTCCAGCACCATGAATGACATTTTCTCAGTATGGAGACATCCAATCTGTAGAGTGACAGTGGGTGAAAAGTGACAAATTCTTCCTCGACCGAGAGGTTTACCTTGAATGGTTTGTACTCGGAGATCTTGATGCGTTCTGAGCTTTCGAAAGGTTTAACTTTTGGAGTAATTGGGTGGAAATGAAGTTCACTTTGGCACCGGAGTCGAGTAAGGCTTGCGCTGAGACACAAAGACGAGGGGTGAGTAGTAGAACCATAGTACGATTGAGAGTTTCAATTTTAGGAGGAACTTGAATGGTGCTTACCGCAGTACGCGGAGGTCGAATGGGACAGCCACTGAGGAGGTGTTGATCGGAAGCGCAATACATGCACAAGTTATGCTGGATCCTTCGTTGACGTTCGATTGAAGTGAGACGAGAGGAGTCAATTTGCATGGGCTCTGGTGCTGGAGGAGCGGCAGATGGTGCAGAGAACGGAGAACTTACAGCGGCTGATGCAGGATGTTCACATGCTGAGAAACGCTGGGAAACTTGAATGGTTTTTTGAATGAGATTTTCGAGACCCATTGAGTCATCAAAAACGGCCACTTGCTGACTGATTCTCAAACTCAAGCCACGTCGAAACAATGTAATTAAAGCTGTTTCGTTCCAGTCACTGGAGGCCGCTAGGGAGCGGAAGCGAAGAGCGTAGTCGCAAACGGAATTTGAGCCTTGATGTAGATTGAAGAGTTGATCGTGAATGGACAGTTTATCAGCAGATAATCCGAATACTATCTTGAAATGTTGAAGAAAACTGGAGAGAGATTTAATGATGGGTGAGTTTGAATTCCAGATGGAATGTGCCCATTGGAGCGCGCGGCCAGATAACAGAGATATTATAAACACCACCCGGGCTGAGTCGTTAGGAAAAAGATGAGGTTGCATTTCAAAGTATAATGATACTTGCAGGAGGAAGCCGCTGCAGTTCTCCGCCTCGCCTGAGTATGTCACCGGTCGGGCCATGGGACTCGCAGAGGCAGCTCCCGAAGGAGCGGGTGTTTGCGGAAGTGAAGGGAGGTGAAGATTTTGAGGGACAGCAGCGACGATGGGAGGATTAGCTGGCGGATTTTGTTGTAAGGCTTGACTAACAGCTTGAACCAGATCAGCGAAAGTATCTGGCGGTGGTGGATTCTCGGTATCGGCTGCAGCTTGCATGGTTGGTCTGGTCTTCTGTCACGGATATAACGGAAGCAGACAGGTGGTAAGTTGAATAGAAGTTTATTGAACAAGGTGCAACAGATCCGGGATGCAATGGTGAGTAGATAATTTGAAGATAGAGTTCACATAGACTTAACTGAATGGTAAACAATGTCTCTTGGTTGTAGATGCTGGCGAAAGGGTTCGCGAGGGTTCTCAATGGAAGGCAGACGGATGGTTGAAGACAGCAGATGGGAGACACGGAACACGGAAGGTAAGTAGATATCTCTGAGGTGAGTAGCGGAGGTGAGTCTGTATGGTGTTTGACGAGACCAGACAATGACTGGTGAGTGAGAGTGGTTTATAAAGGGTGTGACTGATGAAGTGGCCAGGTGAAGGTGATTAGAACTCAGGGGAAAGTGAACGAGTGGGTGGAGCGAGTGATGATGAGGATGGAGTGAGTGATGATGAGGGCGTGGCTGTGACAGCCACCTAGGTTACTTCTCAACCTAGGAAAGTAAAAATAAATCAAAATACCCCCAAAAGGATTGAACCAAAATAATTACAACAATAAGAAGGACCCTGCTGGTTCGGTTTGCATGAAAGACAGAGACGTGACTTTCCAAAAGTATACAACATTTATTTCGCACAGGAAAAACCATTCATTTAAAAAATCCTAAAAATAGATCTCGTACAACATTTACCAATTAAATACCCACAATTAATAAGAGACCATAATTAATCCACCTTTCCAGAAGGGACAACACACAACAAATCTGTGAATAAAGTTTCTTAAAGCAAGTGATAAACAAAATAAAGAAACAATAACCAAAACGAAAACAAATACACTCTCCCCTTCTGTTAAGCTTCAGAATCACAGTTCAAATAGTCAAAGATGGATATATACTGTCAAACAAATTTACAATACCAAAGAAAAAGAAAAAGAAAAAAAAAAGAAAAAAGAAAAGATTACACAAAGAACCAAAATGACGTTAACATCAGGACTAATACTCTGTAAGATCGTTCAAGCTGCTTTAAATGGACCAAACTACCAGCGTGTTAATTTGGCATGATAGCTCATGAAACACGCATGCCCACTACGACAGCGCCTTTCGTACCGAGCCGGGCAGAAGTCTTTAAAGAGCTTAGTAGATACAGCGGTTCGACACCGCAACGTCCAATGCAGTCAGCCATACGAGCAGGACAATGAAACAATAACACAAACTGGTATATAAAAAAAAACAGCAGCTAGCGCTCTTGGGCAGCACCTGCAATAAAAACATTTCGGTTACGGATGTAACCCTCGTTCCCTGAGTAGGGAACGGAGACGTTACGTCGAATGACGACGAAATGGGGTTCGCTTAGAAGCCTATCCTCTCTGAACAGTAATAAAATGAGCCAATGGCAAGCAAATGCCATGCCAAATGACATTTGTATTTCTACACTCAGCACAGGTTTACTGTGACACAACAAACAACAACAAAAAAAAGCGAATTAATTTATAATTAGCATTAACTATAAGCAATTATAATCAAACAAATCACAATGCATAAAGCAACAATATATTTTCATGATAACTAAGCATCATCACATTTTCCTCAATCTTTTCAAAATACTCCGGTAAATCCTCATCAGACACTCCTGTCAATCATTCAAAGCTCCATCCACTCATTAGCTTGAAGACTGTAATGTTTTGGTGTGTGCCATCGTCCACTACAGCATATTCCTGTTAGCCTGAGACAAAAATGAGACGAAAAAGTCAATTTACCAAGTTCAAACATTTTGAAATGTTTGAAAGACACACTCATAGTCAGCTTGCTCTGGTTTTGAGAGAAGACTGGACATTTAATAGCACAAGACTAATCTCTATTGAATGACAATGAGAAGAGCTGGATACTTACAGTAAGATTCTCGTAAATTGTTACATTCTCATACAGAGGAAACGTCATTTTAGGAGCGTTGGTGCAAGGATGAACAGCCTTAATGGAAGAGAGATAGAAGAAAACATGAGAACCAGCAGAAAAAGTAAAACAAAACTAGTTTCAGAATGAAAATGAAGTACACTTACCACCACATTCTCATACACATATGAAATCAGCCTATTTTCAGAGTTCACGCTTATGACATCAGAACTGTTTGTGGTGGACTGAGAGGAAGAAAGCAGAAAGATTGTGAGAAATCCAGGAGTGTTGCGATCAGTATTTGAGCCCATATTTTACTGAAACCGACTGACCTCGGACCAAAGTTTCTTCCTGTTCATACAGCTGCTCAAAAAGAAAACGTATTATATTAACACAACATAATATTAAACCACATAACTAAATAAAAAAGGTACATTCAGACTCTTACCAGGCGAGTAACACAATGATGACAGCAGCTACAACTCCACAAAGTGATACTACAACTGCTGTATGATATATCTTCCAATATTTCACTGGGACAATAGGAAAGATAAAGATAAAATGATCAGTTTATCTCCATTTTAAAAAAGTAATGTAAGTATATAAACCGCTCTACCTTCAACAGTGACAGTTACAGCGTCTGATCTCTGAGATCCATGTTGATTGTGAGCCTGACAGTAGAAGCGTCCACTCTGTAGTGCACTGAACCTCTGTCCAGATCCAACAGCTGAGGCTTCATTCTCCTTAAACCAGCTGAAGTTCAGAGCCGGAGGGTTTGAGTCACTGATGCAGTTCAGAGTCACTGAATCTCCCTCCACTATTACACCAGATGGACTAACCAATACATAAGTATTCTTTGGGGGGTCTAAGCACAAAGTAGTAAACATCTATATTAAGCATCCTTTGTAACACTTTATTTCAATAGTCCACTTTAGACATTCTACAAACTATAAGTAACTTTGCAACTCATTAGAGGATTAGTAGACTGTCTGCCTAATATCTGCTAACACTTTAATTTTACTATAAATCCCCTTTCACACAGCGCGTTGATCCCGGGAAATTGCTGCGAAATTGCTAGAGTGCCTTCTGTGTGAACACAAACACGTCCCGGGATTGATGCCGGGTTGGGGACCTAGTAACATTGCCGGGATCAGTCCCGGAACACGCTCTGTGTGAACAAAAGCCAGGATCAATGTCGTAAGGGTTGTGTCGTAGTGATGACGCACGTGCCATCGCGCGACTCTGTTGCTCTTAGAAGAAAGCTTGTGTTCGTCATCAACAAAGAAAGAACAAAAAAAATGTCTGCAAACTGGAAGGAAGCAGAGACCAGGAGCTCCTCACTATCCGCGCTGAAGCTGAGATCGTTCGGCAGCTTTGTGGAACGGCACGAGATGCGTTAGTGTACATGTTTTCCACGCGTACGTTACACGTCTCATCCTGACGTCACGTGTCTTTACAGGATCTTACCCGGATGTGTGTGAACGCACTCACAGATCCCGGAAAATCACTGGCAGTGTGAATTAACCAAAATCAAACGATCCCGGGACAGATTATCCGTGTATTTTCTGGAATCTCTGCGTCACAGTGTCTGGTTTGTGTATTCCTGGTGTCCACTAGAGGTCCTCTTCCCCACGGTGTCATCCACTTTATGAACTGCATTCCCCACAATCCTTGTCTGTACCAATCACTGTTCATTTCACTCAGCTGTTCCCCTTCATCATTGTTCCCAGCTGTTCCCTGTTTCATTGTTAGTTCTGTGTGTATATATACCCTGGTTGTTTCAGTGTTTGTCACGGAGTCCTTGTCTATTATCACACCACTTCCGAGTACTGCTTTGTTGCCTGTTTTGTATCGTTTTATGTTTTGGATTGCTTCTTTGGTTTTGACCCCTGCCTGGACTGTTTATGATTACGGATTACCCTAATAAACTGCTTATGGATCTAACCCCTGTTTCCCGTGTGTGGACCGTGACACTCTGTGTGAAAGGGGCTTAAGTAACTTGGCAACTACAAGTCAACTTATTCTATTAACCCGAACCCTAACACCTAACCATTACCTAACAGTCTACTACAGTTTACTAATACTCTAATGAGAGTTGGTTGACATGTAGTTGCAAAGGTACTTATAGTTAGTAGAATGTCTAAAGTGGACTTTCGAAATAAAGTGGAACCGCATCCTTACTTATTATATTACAGGCTTGAAAAATGTTGATGCAATACTCACACATGACATTGAGCTGAACAGCAGGAGAGATGTGAGTGTGTCCGTCTACAGCACAGCTATATCTGCCTGAATCCTCTCTTCTGACTGGATTGAGGGAGAGTTTGTTACTGAAGTTACTCTCAGTTAATATCTTCAGTGAGTTTCTGTACCAGATGAATGTTGCTCTGTCAGTCAGAGCGCAGCTGCTTTTACATGTCAGAGTGACTGAATCTCCCTCTGTCACTCTCTCAGGAGACTCCACCTGAAGATCTGAACACAACACACACATTATATCTAGTGCTGCTGGCATACACTCATTATTATTCTACATAATGCACAGAAGAAGAGGTAAACCTCACCAAACTCACCTGTGACAGTAAGAGTCACTCCAGGAACACCAATCCATTTCTTATTAGGTTTCTTAGTGGTGAATCTGAAATAGTACATGCGTGAATCCTTCAGTGTCACATGACTCAGTCTGACGGTGCAGTTCTGCTGTTTATCTCCCAGATACTGAAGCCTCTGACTGTATTCAGGGTCATCAGACAGATCTGAAGGCTCGACACGTTTTTTGGTCCAGAACACTTTCATGATCTGATATCCAGTAGGGTATGTATAAGTGCATCTCATTATCACTGTTGAGTCCTTTAGTGCACAGATGTGTGAAGGACTGTAACTCACACCCCAACCAGCACTAGAAACCCCTGAAACACAGAATTCATCATGAGCACAATATATCATCAAAATGTGTTATATAATTTGATAGGTATTTTATTGATAAATGCTTGAAATATGCAACATGCAATACATCAATGAGTGCAAAACGAATGTACCGAGTGTGTGCAGAGTGAATAGTTGCAGAGACTCACCGTGAATCATGAGCAGAAAGATCAGAATAAGAGGAGCCATTCTGACTGACGTCACCATAGCAACACCTACAACAAATGTCCAGAAGATCTTCAAAAATATATTTTGGGTATTTTGTAATGAGCTGTATTTTGAACCGTCTCCTACAGTTGATATAAATCCCCTGTGAGATCAGAATAGGGGTGTCTCGACAAGTTGGACGCCCACCTCTATATTACAGTTTTTCTCAATCGCTTCGGCTCAATTCTCAAATTCTCCGAAGTTTTTTTTTTTTCTCTCAAAACAATACGTTCATATCTCTGAACAATAACATTTGAATTTCTTATTGATTTAAGCAAATTGCATGTTTTTTTGGCAGATGTGTGCAAAAGAGTAAGAACAATTTGCACAGTAACTAACTCATTGAAACTCTTCACAACTTCTACACATTAATTCATTGTGTGAGCCATCACTCGCACAATTATTCATTCAGTTATCAAAATCTGTCAGACATGCATGTGTATTCCATAAATACCTATGACATGGGATGTTTGTAATTTCCGCCAATTTGGCAATGATATAGGAATCAAAATTATACCAATCAACCAATAAAGTTACAGTATATGGAGTTTTCCCAGTAATCTTGTACCAACTGTTGAGATCTGTATCTAAAAAGCTCAGTGAGATACACAAAAGCATCCGGCTAGACAAAACTGTGATTCTTCTATAGTATAGAAAGCAGTCAGTCAATAAGAAAGTAGACAAACATGACAATTGAATATAACATTCCCATGTTTGACCGGTGTGGCTCTCGCAATGACTGAAACGCAATTGTTATTTTGGTGGCATTGTCCAACTTACTGACACAATAACTTGAAGCCTGAATTAAATGTTTTAGCCATGCAATACAGTTATTATGTTGCAGCAAACTGTTGTGACAATTGAATTTACAGTTTAGAGAATGTTTAGTTTCAGAAAATGCACCAAAGCGATTGAGAGAAACTGTAAACTTCAGACAATATATTTTGTAGCCGTTTCTTTAAAGATTTCAAATGTATTTTATGCATAGATTTTGTTGTCTTAATGCAACCCAGACCTTTAATCATAGACTATAGAAATCCATCACAAAAATATTAATTATTGTATGTTCAAAACTTTAATAATCTATTAGTCAAGCAAATCTAATCCAGTATGTATGCAGAACTGAACAATGCGTTTGTATACAGCTTTTACAGTGTTATAGATGCTATTCATCATTCATCAGTTGACAGGAGATATTCTTAAATACAGTCTCATTTCTTCTTAAGTATAATCTATAAAAAACTGATAATGGGTCAAAAATACTAAAGGAAGAAACAGGGCTGAAAATATCTGCCCCTCTGTATGATCAAATCTTTGACCACAGCTGGAACTAGAGTCTGGTTTTATTTTTCTTCTTTTTGCTATTTTGTTTCTGTACCATTGTACTGTATTTTACTACTACTACTGTATCCACTGTTCTTTTTATTCTATTGTCTAAGGAAAATCATCAAAACTAATAAAGAAATAATAGGAAAAAAGCACTAAAATAAGAAAGAAATATGAATGTCTGTCTTACCGTGCTCCTTACAGTGACCATATGACAAATAATGAGATCAGGGCCAACATGCAGCTGTGTGGTGAACCAACATGACTTGACTTCCTCTTCCTTTGGATTGTGGCAAAAAAAGAGAAGGACTTCTTTTAGACAGACAGACATAAATATAGACAGACATAAATATATATAGATCGATAGACAGATAGACAGTTAGATAGACAGATACGCAACTGCTCAGAGACAAGATGTTGAGATCCAATTGCAGCTTTATTAGGGTTAATCCAGACACGTAATCCAAGAAACAGGCGATGGTCGAAACACAGGTAAGCAGTAGTGATGTGACATTTGAACCGAGGCGTCGGAGCTTGTGTCGAGAAAAAATGGGCGTGCCAGATGAAGCCGCGGTTCGAGGCTTGTGTTGTTAACGAAAAAATCACGTGACTCATGACAAACGAGGCCTCGGTTTGTGTGGATACGTCATCGGTTCGTTCTGAGTGTCGCTTCCAGATAAAGGGGGTTCGAAACTCGCGCCACCTTGTGGGTGTTGGCTGGAGTAGTAGAAGCATGAGTAGTAGTGTCAGAGAGTAAGAGAGTTAGCTCTCATTGTCATTATTGTGTCATATATGTGCTAGGGCTGTATATTATTGAATTATATCAGGTTAGAATAGTTATAGTAAATTGTTATTATTAATTATAGTAGCTATATTATAGGGAGTAGCTATATTATTCATATATTAATTAGATAAGATTATTTGGATTGGATTTTTGGATCTGGACTGGACTGCTTTTTGATTCGGATTGCCCTTTTTTTATGTGTTTGCTTATTAGTACTTTTCCTGGTAATGTAGCCAGCAAGGACGAGCAAATCCTCCCCTGTCTGGGCTCAACAGAAGCATCAGTATCCTCATTTATTCCCTCTGGCACTGGCATTTTTATGTTCCCCTGAATCCTCTGTTCCTTGTGAAAGGATATTTTCCAAGGCTGGAGAGGTTTTGTCCAAGAAGAGGAATTGTCTAAACCCCAACACACAAAAAAATCTGTTTCTCAATAAAAATCAATGGTAATCCTACCTTCACCCATGCACCCCAAACTGCAAACTCCTCTCCACAGTCCCATAAGC